>NC_067458.1:2779381-2931881 GCF_025434085.1 Hippocampus zosterae
CACACTGGGGAAATTTACAGCCTACAGCAGCAAGAATGTGGGTAGAAAGAAGAAAAAACAAACACCCTTCATTTAAGTGCAATATAAATTAAAAATTGATGAATCGCAGTGCTATTTACAATTGTTTTTCACATCATTTAATTATTAATTATTATTATTATTATTATTATTATTATTATTATTTTTATTCAGCAGCCTGACAGCAGTCGGTAGGAACGAGCGTCGGTATCTCTCCTTCTTGCAGCACGGGTGTAGCTGTCTCTGGCTGAAGGAGCTACCAGGTGCTGTCAGGACGGGCTGGAGGGGGTGGGAGGGACTGTCCACCATAGCTTTTAGCTTAGTTAGTATCCTTCTGTTGCCCACCTCCTCCAGAGTGTCAAGGGAGCAGCCCAGGACAGAACTGGCCTTCCTGACCAGTCGCTCCAGTCTTTTTCTGTCCCGGGCCGAGATGCTGCCTGACCAGCAGACAATGCCATGATGGATGGCCGAGGCGACCACCGAGTTATAGAAAGTCTTAAGGAGCGACCCCTGACCCCAAAAGACCTCAGTTTCCTGAGTCGGAAGAGTCGGCTCTGTCATTTCCTAATCAGGGTGTCCGTGTTTGTAGACCAGTCCAGTTTGTTGTTCAGAAGAACACCTAGGTACTTGTAGGAGGTCATCCTCTCTATGTCCATACCCTGGATCGGTGCTGGTGAGGACTGTTTCCTGCAGAAATCCACAACCAACTCCTTAGTTTTCCTAGGGTTGATCTGGAGGAGATTCTGATGGCACCAGTCCACAAAGTCCTTCGTCAGTCCCTTGTGCTCCCGATCGTCCCCCTCTGTAATGAGGCCAACAATCGCAGAGTCATCGCAGAACTTCTGAAGGTGGCAGTTTGGAGTGGCGTATCTGAAGTCCGAGGTGTAGAGGATGAACAGGAATGGAGCCAGAACAGTCCCCAGTGCAGCAGAGAAGCCTGTCCGACTCACAGCTCTGCAACCTCATGTACTGCGGCCGGTTTGTGAGGTAGTCTATGATCCATGCTGTGAGATGGTGGTCCACTGCGGCATTCTGCAGTTTGCCTCCCAGTTAGTTGGGCTGGATGGTATTGAAGGCACTGGAGAAATCAAAGAACATGATTCTCACAGTGCTCCCAGCCTTCTCCAAGTGTGACAGCACTGAGTGGAGGAGGTAGATAATGGCGTCTTCCACGCCAATGCCAGGCTGATATGCAAACTGCAGCGGTTCCAGTGCCGAGCTCACCAGCCGTCGAAGGTGGGTGAGGACGAGTCTCTCCAGCGTCTTCATCAGGTGAGACGTCAGCGCCACCGGTCTGTAGCTGTTCAGCTCCTTAGGGTGGGGGATCTTGGGCACTGGGACCAAGCACGAAGTTTTCCACAGCTGTAGAGCTCTGCCCAGCTTCAGGCTCAGGTTGAACATGTGCTGGACAATGTAACACAGCTGGTCAGAGCAGGTCCTGAGGAGCTGGGAACTGATCTTGTCTGGATTTGCTGCCTTCCTCACATTCATCTTCCTCAGTTGGTTCCTCACCTGCTCTGTTGTGACGGACAGGCAGGGACCAGGTAACAGACTCGGTTGTTGAGAGCTGGTCGAAAGAGGAGGAGGGAGGAGAAGAAGTCCTCAGTGAGAGTGGTTGCAGTTGGTGGTTGGGGGAAAGGACAGACGACTGGTCGAAACGGTTGAAAAAACGGTTCAGGCCATCTGCCCAGTCCTTGTCCTTCTCAGTCAATGTCTTTTGGCTGTCATGGCCTGAGATGGCTTTCAGGCCCCTCCAGAGACCAGTGACATTGCTGGCCTGTAACAGGTCCTCCAATTTCATCCTGTATGTCTTCTTCCCCTCTCTTATCTTTCTTCTCAGCCGAATCTGCACGGCCTTCAGCTCCTCTCTGTTTCTCGATATAAAAGCTCTCTTCCTCTCCTTCAGGAGGGCCTTTATGTCGGGATTAATCCATGGTTTGTTGTTGGAAAAACACCGCACAGTTCTGGTGGGTACGGTGTTCTCCTCACAGAAGTTTATGTAGTCCGTGATGGTGTCAGTGAGTGCATCAGTCCTCCCCATGAACCTTGCTGAAGAGTTCCCACCTGGTTGTGTCAAAGCAGTCCCGCAGAGCCTCTTCAGCTTCCGTGGACCATTTCCTGACCATTCTGGTCAGTTGGCTGCCTGTGCACCAGGGGTTTGTACACAGGCTCGAGAAATACCAAGTTGTGGTCTGCTCTTCCAAGAGGGAGATATATGTGAATGATAAAAGTAAATTGCACGTTTGTTCACGGAAATCTAAGGTGTTTCATGAAATGTTTTGTAAAAGATATGTTCATTAAATTTACATAATATATGTATATATTTTCCTAATGTTATTGTGCTTCCTTAAATCAAAACAAACGAAAGACATATTATTTTACAATACAATACATGCTGATTTATATAGCACTTTCACAACAGCGGCATCTGTAACAAAGCGCTTAACAAAACAGTTAACATAAAGTAAAATAAATAAACACAACACATACCATAAAACACGGACAGTCGTGCAGTCCTAACAACTTTTCCGTCACATGCTTTGTTGTTTGAAGCAGTTTGAGATGAAAGAGGAGAGAATCAAGGTGTCCTTTAACCAGTGGATCAGAGACGTCATGCTCAAAATGTGCACACGTTGGCTACATTTGGTTAATTATAGCAGAGTATGGTATAATTTTAATGGTCCGGCCCACTTGACATCTACTGAGGCCGTATGTGGCCCACAATGTGAAATGAGTTTGACACCCCTGCTCTAAATTATCCCTAGTTTGAGTGTTAGTGTAGATGGTTGTTAGTCTATGTGTGTCCTGCCATTGGCTGGCAACCGGTTCAGGGTGTCCCCCATCTACTGCCAAAAACAGCTGGGATAGGCTCCATGGCCCTTGTGAGGATAAGTGGATCAGAGAGGGCGCACTTCACCTGTGTTTTGAGCTAGACTGCAATCCGAAAGCTGTATGGCCGAGTCTAGGACAGACTTGACCGAACACAAAATAATTTTTATAAAGGCTTTATTCCCGACCGAACGTAGAAAATTTACAGTATTGGTAAAATAAGAGATATGTCAAAGGGGAAAAACAAATAGAAAAGTATACAAAAATAGACAACAGCTTGTGAGCACTTTCCGGTATGTCGTATGTGCCAGAAACATGGGGAAAACAACTAATCTCCACTGCTGCACAGCTGTTCACACGACCCACCATGTGACACAATTCACACTCCCAAACGCCGATATTTTACTCTTAATATCAGCTGGGTTGCAATCCTAGTTGCAGATACATCAGGTCTGAACAAGCACAACTCAGCGTTTGTCTGCCTTCACTTCGTGGTCCAAGTCTCATGAGGTTTCTCATGAGATTATCCAACGCTCCTTTTAAAGTTACAGTGCTCCATTTATTAAACAAGGCAGCATTCACTCCAACAGTCATAGTATTGTTCACCTGGTGACATATGCAAAAAAAAACCCTGAAAGACATTGTCGTGAAAGTTGACATGAAAGTGTGAATGGTAGCCTTTCTTCCTCCGTGTATTCATTTAATTTTGGGTAGTGAGGAGGTTGGTTATCCGAATACAGTTGGGAGACGATGAACAGTGCCTTAGGTTATATTCGCAGAATATTCTGGGCACATGTGAGTTACAGATAGTGGCTGCAGATCACAAGTGCAAAGAGACAAAGGATTCACAACATAATTAAATCATCAGAAAGGTGGAACCGAAACTGTTGTGCGACATCAGGACTTTCGTTTCTCCTAAACCAATTCTTATCAACTGGGGCATTCCGATGCCCTGTGTGTCACCATAAAGTCTCCAGTAATGAGGGTATCAAAGTTAACGGATGAGCGGCTCAAGGACCCAAAGTTTCACTGTGGGCATGAGGAAGTTATACAGGCATAACTAAATATGGCCATACGACAACACCTCAATCCCCCTTTCGGACTCTAAAGAGTCCTACACTGGAAATGAGCAAAATTAAATAAAGGTACCAGCGGCATCATCGTCACAGGCGGGTGGCGCAACATCAAGCTAGGGTTGTGTGGAAAGATTGGACGTTATCATTTTATTGGTTGAACTAGAAGCAAAAGCACGCAAGAATGACCAAATGTTGATCAAGGGATGTTCCTTGGTGTGCATGGTGTGTCAGATGTCCGCCGGGGCGGGATCATGAAGGAATCAACGAAAGTGTCGTGTAGGTGAGCTGAATGACCATTACAAAAACACTAAGTTGCAGCTGGTGTTGACATGGTTGCACACAGTGCACAGGATTCTTTATTATAAATACGAGCATATCTTTATTAAAAGTGTAAGCATTCTTCATTGCAGGCGCAATCAATTTATCATTGATAATATGCAAATGTATGATAAATAAAAACAATCAACCTAACATTTCCCCTGCTTATCCTACATTTGCTCACTCGTCACACAGAACCTTCCTGTCGAATTTTATTCAGTTCAGTTATGTTGTATATGTAATAGAGCTGTCAGTTTAGCGCGTTTTTATTGGCATTAATTTAAATCAATTTTAACGCGATTAAATTTTTTCTCGCGAGATTAACGCGGCGCACGTCACAAGCGGATGTTACTTGTTTAGAACTATTTTGTGTGGAAGGTTACAGTGTTCTGCGTCCATATAAATAGAGCGGGTGGAGCTTCTCTGTGTTTGTCTGACAGTGGTAGCGACCTAGCGAAAATAAAACGTCTCCAGTGTTGTCATTCGAAATGAGGTCTACACAACAACTGTAGATAGACTTCCGCACAAGAAGGACCAACACAATCAACATAGACTGACTGTGTTAGGGGGAGTGAGCCCCCCCTCCCCCCTTTCAGAATGGTTTGCCCCACCAGCACGGGAGAAGTGCGTGCGCTTTTTTGTACGCGGGCAGTTTTGTATACAGCGGCAGATAATGAACACTGGTGTCCGGTGTCTCGTTATTCTTCAACAAACATACAGAAACAGACTGCTGTGTTCAAAGTAAACTTGAGAAAAACGAAGTATGCAACCATGGTTTAAATCTACTATAGGCTGAGTACTAGTTTACCTTAGATGTGCACTTTATAATGTTTTATTGCTCTGTTTTGATTTTATAAAAAAAGCTGTTAAAGCAGCTGTTGTGTGACCAAATATTGTTTTCACTGTTGTTGATGGACAGTAATATTGTGTGAGATTATGTGTGAATAACTGCTCCAGGTGAAAAATGTTCATGTAAAATTAAAAATCAAAATTGTTATTTCAGGAAATATTTGCATTTGGCACATAGAAAACTAATTCATGATTCCATTTTGATGAGAGCATTAAAATGGGGGAAAAATAGGACAAAAAATGTAAAAGGAAATTCAGAAACGATAAAAAAAATGTGTGATTAATCACGATTAATTTTTTAGTCCATTTGAGTTAATTATGACAGTTGCATTTTTAATTAGATTAAATATTTTAATCGTTTGACAGCTCTAATATGTAAACATAGTTATACTCAGGGACTGGAAAGAAGGAGGTTATGACCAGATTAAAAATAAATCTGAAAAAGAACCCAGGAAAAGATGGTTAAAAAACATGTACGGCATTCTGATAATGAAGTAAAATCATGTCTCCATTAGCTGAGCCATTTTCCACATCAGAAAATGGATAATAGGAGCCCTTGATACAGGAAACCCAACAACATCCACACAATATCAAGACATCTGAAAACAAATTGCGAAAGAGATTAAAACATAATACATCAAGGTTTTGTACGTATCAAAGGTCTTACCCCACCACTCTGACCACAAGGTGGTGTTCACGCCTGAATGATTCGTTTCAGTGCGCAGAGGCCTGAAATGGCCCTGGTGAGGGCGCCATCAGACGCGGTTGAACAACCATGCTCACCAAACATCGCACATGCCAAGAGCACATCGACTGCTATGCGGCTCTGAAATGCCATCAGAGAAGTGGCTGCCAACTTTTTTTGTTAATATATCACCAAAAAAGCTTCCTCAGTATAATTTCTAAGCTTCTGGACACTGTAGTGGAGGTAGTTGATCCTGTCAACGCGTGTATTCGGCATAACCCAAATAAAAATGGATCCCCACCGTGCAGCAATCTGGTTAGCCAATATATACTCATCTGGTACGCCACAAAGTACTCGAATTGCACCAATCTAGGTGGAATCTCAAACCCTCCAGGAGGCGCCATGTTGGTATCAGAGAAGACCTTTCTCCGTCATCGACGATAGCGCAGCCCCATGTATATCCTCTGCTGTGGACGGAAACATAGTCATTGGTAAAAGCAGTATCCCTTTAAGCAGTTTCTCAATTAATTTCCGTTACGCTCCCCCCACACACACACAAAAAAAGAAAAACTCTCTGCAGCAATAATCGTCATTTGCCTCAAAAATGTTAGAAGTACACTTCTGCATTACATCGTCTCCTGATCAACATTAAAGAACAAAACGAAGAAATATAGTTCAACTTATAGCTAAGAATAACTATATTAACATTGTTTAGACCGTAACAGAAAAGATCCTAAATGCATCAATACAACATCTAAAAATTTTTTTAAAAGCCTAAATAACTTTGACGAAATTTAATGCACCATTTAAACTATTCCACCATTCTGAAAACTAAAATTAAATAAATCAATAAACTAATACATTCACATTCTGATCAGCAAAATTGACTCAGGAGCACCTTATAGTATAAAACACTGAAACCTCCAAAATAAAAGTGAATAAAATATTTTGTGCTATTTTCTTCTTCCTAATACTCTTTTAGCATGCAGAGCTTGCCCGATGCACCGTTGTCAGAGATTTTCTCAGACAAAGTTAACGAAATGACTCGGCACACAGGAAAATTGTCTTCAATATTGGCGCGAGCGGATCACTGAGAGCGAATGACGGTTTAATTGCAGAGTCCCGCCCTGAGTTCGACATTTTATTGTAACATACAAGAAAAACACTGCCCCCGATATTTGCATGCCGCACCCCCGGTCCGGCCCCTCGGTAGTGATTGGTTATCTGTTTTTTAAACTTGAACCACCAGTACATTGGCGCCTTTTCTGGCTGGTCCGGATGACCAATGTCACCTGGGCGCGATGGGTGTTCTCAACTCGTCTTTTGTTGCTCATCCGCTGTTCCCGAATTATTCATTCCCCTTTTGTGACCGAGTTTCGCCTTCTCCCCTATGGTCGCCCACCTGCATTGACGTGCTAATTGTGGACTTCAACAGCCCTCTGGCCAGGTGGCCGGCGCCTTTGTGTACAGGCATTTGGGGGTGCTGGATACGCACCCAAGCGCTTCGATGTGCCCAAATAAATGAAACTTTAAACATGATACAATTTTACTCATAGATTCCTCTAACATTCCCACTTTTGTATCATATAGTTTCGTCAAACGCACAGGTGACATTGATATGCAATTGCACGGGTGGGAGGAAAAACTGTCCTGAGGGGGAGGGGGTGTAACAAGATCAGGACAGAAAACCCTTCCCAGGCAATGGCTACATACAGTAAATGAATATCAAAACCTAACTATACGAACTACTATATACAAGGTAAGCCAACCCAAGACATTAAACATTCACATCTGCAATGCCTTTCTGTGAAATCATCATACGGGCTTACATAAGGTTACAGTAAATCATCGTCAAAATCACTGTTAAAATAATCCTCGTCAGACTCCGTGTGCACCTCTTGGTACTCCGACATGGCCACAGTCAGCTGAGCTGCGACTTTCATTTCGATAGCATTCATGACTTTGGCCGCACAAACTCTTCCCAGCAGAATGCCACAAGCGGCACAAAAACAAGAAAATAAAAATATAAAACCAATGCTCGAGGCAAAGGTGACCTTCCATTTCCCAAACGTGTCTTGCATCTGTTGTAAAAGGGCATTCGACTTGACCCCCTCTACCTGCTGTGATTTCTCCCTATAGGCTCTGAACAGCGTGAGGGTTTAAGTTAGCGGACCGTTAGACAATGTGTGTAGAGGGATGAAGGTACAGCAATCGCCGGTTTCAATCATTGTACACATTCCCCTACGTTCGGCCAATACCATATCTAGTGCTTGCCTATTCTGCAAGGCCCCGAGCGATGTAGCGTGCAATTGTGACGCTGTATGCATGAACAGTGCATCGGTAAAGTTAGTCAAAGTGTTAACCTTGTGATTCAGATAATTGATTAGTTCGGTGTGTTTATATGTGGTTCCTGGGAACAGGCTACCTATGATGGGGAGCTGTGAGAACGCCGCGTCCACCTCGTACAACAGTTTATCTTTATCGGGAATACTCCAGGGTTGCATCAAAATAAACGGGAGTGTTTCGTGTACCGGTAATTGGAGGTCTTGATGTATTATCACCCACATCTCTCTTCAGCCTGTGTGTACTGTTGAGCTTTGACTCATCATCATTTACAACAAAGGAAGTAATTTGTTGGACCCCAGTAACATATACACAAGTCAAGTCAAGTCAACAGTATTTATAGAGCACTTTCAAACAGCCATTGTTGCATACAAAGTGCTGTACATGGAGCGATTTAACATACACAATAAACAGTAAGACCATTGGTCCCTGACCAATAGGACGACAACTTGGCATACAAAATCCCTCCGCCACAATACCACCACAACTGTGACCGCCGGATGAAGTCGGTGAGGCTTTTCGAGACAATCTTAGTGGTGTTACATAGAGTGGGGTTGATGCTACCGTGGTCGGTGCATTTAGTTTGTTTGCAGCTATCCCGTTTAAAACACGTGAAATGCCCAGACGTCGGAGGATGTAACAACAACATTGGTTTCGTGTCTGCTTGCGCAACAGGGAAGTGAGTTGAGTATGCTGAACAGAAGGTGGTGCCCCTCAGACCCTGGGTCATGTTCAAGACACACTCAGACGGTATGGCTTCCACAATTTGTAGAGCGGCACGCGGTTCCATGCAAACGACGCAATCTTTCTTTAAGGATTTAGCAACTGCTACAACTCGTTCAAGGAAAAGGTTGTCGTTAATTCCTACACCAGTATCAACAGTGTCTCAATGGTTTCACCTCTGTAATGGGCTGTAACACCTCGTACTGAGGATCTCCTTCCATCACGTATTATCGTGACACTTGCTGGCGGGCTATCCCCCCATGGTCTCCCCTGTTTGGTGGGTCGTGGCGGTGGTGGGCGGGACTACACATACACTTTGATGGGGACATTTGGATGTGTCCCTCCATTATGCCAAGCCCACAAAACAAGCCACAAGCATTCATTACTATCAGCGTTGGGCAACGCAGTCATAGAGGAAAAAAACAAAGTTATTGTGGTTTCATCGCTACTTCGAGTTTTGCTCATTTTAACCTTGTCGACCCAGTTTCTGGCCTGCAAATTCCGCGTCGGGTTTTTATAATAATCACCGGAAATCGAAGTAACGTAATTATCCCATGTCAGCCAGTTATCTCTTTCTCTCTGGTCCGGGACGCTCGTTAAGTAAAACCAGTAGTCAGCCCATTCACTAAATCTAGTCAGGGAAGGTTTTACTAGGTTTTACTACATTCTGTGGGTGAGATGGACTGAAAAGCGGAAAGGGGAATAGTGAGCACCGTTTCCCTGTCCAGTTGTGGGAGGGTGATAAGAGTACCAGTTCGACCCCCGAGGAGCGCAACGTCTATTCCTCCCGTCAGTTTGTTGCCTCCTGCCTCCCGGCGTCGAATCTCACGGGGTACATTGCCCCATTCATGGGCCTGTGCCCCCACGGTGGCCGCACCTAGGTCGGTGGTGCTGCTGATGATGCCGGTGATGCTGATGATGCACAAGCAACGTGTGACTGCCTTTCCTGCGGTCTGCTCCATTTTCCTGAGAGGGGTGCGTTTACTGCGGAAAACCCTCTCTACCACGGCGGCGCGCAAGGTCAGCGCGCTGGGGTTTGGGTGCTGATTTTCCTTCCCGGGACTGGCTTCGCTAGGCCCCTCAACCTCGAACCGAAGGAGCTTGCACTGCGACTGGTGGATCCAGCCGTCGCGTCCTTCGACCTTGACCGTAGTTTTTGTTGCTGGAATCACTTGGAAGTGGCCATTCCAGCGTTCACTGTCCCAGCGAAGTCTTTTCAACACCTTGAGGAACACCTGGTCTCCAAACCGGACCTGGCAAGTCTGTGGAGCAGAACACGCTGGCAAGTCATTGTGCCTATGCATTTCTTTCTGATCAAATAGTCTTTTCATGTGTGTGGAGATGCAAGCGCCCATATTCAGTGGGGCTGGTGCAAGGTTAGGAAGTCTATATGGTCTCCCATACAGGATTTCAAATGGTGATAGTTTCATTCCCTGTGACGGTACTATTCTCATTGATGTGGCCACGATGGGAATGCAGTCAGGCCATTGTCTCTTAGTCTCTCTCATTGCCTTAATGAGCCTGGCTTTGACAGTTCCATTAGTGCGTTCCACAAGTCCAGCCGATTGCAGGTGGTACGCACAGTGTCACTTCAAATCAATGTCCAATAATAAGCTTATTCTGGTAACAGCTTTGTTCACGACATGCGTTCCGTTGTCACTTCTGATAACAGATGGAATGCCAAATGTCGGAATTATGCGTTCGCACAATGCTTTTACGACGGTTCCTGAATCATCGCGAGCACTCGGAAACAGTTCAACCCATTTTGAGAACACATCAACAACAACAAGACAATATCGATTCCCTTGTGTTTTGTTCAATTCAATGTAGTCCATGTGTATTGTCTGAAATGGTTCTGGTGGGTCTGGGAATATTCCTCTTTTCGGTCTCAAGTAACCCTGTGCATTACTTTTTAGACAGATTACACTGTGTCTACAAAAATTCTTTGAAAAATGGATAAACCCATGGGTGTGATAGTATTGGTGCACCTGTGCTATCATCCCCCTGTTGACACATGTGACAAGCCATGTGTCAACCTCACGGCCCACCCGAAAAGAGAGTTTGGGAGCCACGGTTTCCCGTCTTCCAATTTTTCTATCCCTGCGTCATGTGGTTTTGCTCCCTTGTTTGTCCAATATTTTCGCTCCGTGTGAGGCGCTAGATCTTGTCTGATTTCAAAACATCATGTGTTGTGTTCTGCGCCTCCATTGCTAGCGTGTTACGTACTACTGCTCTGTCATTTAGGGACCCCCGCTGAGCTGCCAGTTTTGCAGCCTGATCCGCCAAGTGGTTACCAATGGTGATTGGATCGTTACCTCTCAAGTGTGATTCACATTTGCAGAGTGATTGTTCTAATCTAGGCAGCTGTACTGCTTCCAGCAATTGCTGGAGTAACAACTTGTGGGTTACTGCTGTACCCATTGTTGTTTTAAACCCCTGTTGTTTTTTGCCCAATGTCGACAGAACACATGCACAGACCCCCAGCAATACTGGCTGTCAGTCCATATAGTCACATCTTTCCCTTCAAACATTTTGCATGCTTGAATTAATGCTGACAATTCGGCTGCTTGTGCTGAGTAATTAGGTTTTAATGTTCCCTGGAATAAAACCTTCATTTGTGTTGTCACCGAATATCCTACTCTATTTCGCCCATCCCCCTTTTCTTTGCCGACCCATCAACGAAAACAACTTCACCGATCGGGAGGGGCACATCAGTCAAATCGGGTCGCGGCTTGGTGGAAACTTGAACTTGACTCCCACAATCATGTGGTGTACCATCCTCTGGGGTGGGTAAGAGTGACGCTCGATTCAAAGTGCCGCATCTTACTACCGTGATGTGCCCCTGTGATAACAGTAACGCAGTGCAATGGAGGTGTCGTGCGGGTGACAGAAATGCCGTTTCTGTCTCTAACAATAGCACGGGCACCGCATGGGGCACTCTCAAGGTTAAAGGATGAAATAACACCACCTCTGCAGATGCCTCGACAGTACAGCTTGTACACACTCGGGGGTTGCTAGAGCCACCGGATCGAGCCGCTGTGAATAATAAGCAACAGGCCTCATTTTCGTTCATGTTTCTGCATCAACACTGATGTCATAAACCAATGTTTAGCTGTCACTGTCTGGTCAAATGATTTATCATAATTTGGCAAAGCAAGTACAGACAAGTTTATCAATTCCCGTTTCACTTTTTCAAATGCTGTGATCTCACTTGGCGTCCATTTTATCTTGTCCTGCAGTACCATTTGCTTATCATGAATTGTGTCTAGCAGGGGTCTGGTGATTTCTGAACAATTCGCGATCCACGGCCTGCAGTAGTTACACAACCCAAAAAATGACATCATCTGTATCTTTGGGTTTGGCCTCAATATGCCCGCTTTCCGCAACAAGCTAATTAATGGCTGAATTCCCTGTTCAGCATCTTTTTTCAAGGGGTATTGTTTTATGATAGGCCTCTGTTCTGTTTTCCCCAGTATAGTTACTGGTGGAGCATTCTTAATAAGCCCAACATCTGCCGGCCTTGTGCTCAACAGTGTGGCTGGGCGGTGCTCAATGGCCTTCTCCTCCTCTGCAGTTAATACAAATGTGTCAATTTGTCAGCTAAAATGAACAGCTGGTGTGGTTGTCACCTTCCAATTGATGTGTTGACGCAACCAGCCAACTTCTGTTTCCTCGCACCCCAGATTGGTGGGGGAGGGGGTCCACATGTAGTTTGGGACAGAACTGGCAAGGTTGACTTGTAAATCCCATTCGTATTGCTCTGGTTTGCCGAGCGGTATGTAAATGTGTTGCCCGGGTGAGAGGAGGGGTTTGACCGCCCTTCCCACCCACGCTGTGGCAAAACACCACTGATCTTTCCAAATAACAATACCCTGGGGTTCCAGGCCCAGAACAACTTTCGTGTAGTCTGGGTCTGGACGCGGTGTCTGCTTACGCCTTATAGTCACGTGCAGGTTGTTTACCGTTCGCACGTTACCTCCTGGCCTTAATATGGTACCTGCCAATCGAACCAAACATTCGGAACTCTGAGTTTCGTCATCGTTCGGTAAATCGAGCGTCCAGAAATAGCGAGCCTCATCTTGGCTATCCCCCATGCGGGCTTCGACCTGGCCCTTGTGATTTACTACGGTGTAAATCTCGAATGGCGTTTGAGCATCTCGTCCCAACAAATTGTGCGGAGAGCGAGGGTTTAACGCGGCTTCGACGAGTGCTGTCCGGTCTGGGTTTGTGGGGGAAGTGAAACATTCGGAACTCTGAGTTTCGTCATCGTTCGGTAAATCGAGCGTCCAGAAATAGCGAGCCTCATCTTGGCTATCCCCCATGCGGGCTTCGACCTGGCCCTTGTGATTTACGACGGTGTAAATCTCAAGTTGCGTTTGAGCATCTTGTCACAACAAAACTCACTTGTATTGTATTGGCATTCGACTCAGCATGACTTAGATTTGTTCTTGATTTTACTGTTTGGTGCTTTCTACCACCTTTTATTACCGATTTGTCTTACTTTATTTTATTGTGCATGTTAAATTGCTCCATGTACAGCACTTTGTATGCAGCGATGGCTGTTTAAAAGTGCTCTATAAATACTGTTGACTTGACTTGATAACTTGATGACTTGATTGTTACTGTTTGCGATAATGTCAGGGGCAGCACGGAGCCGTGTGCTCCCTTCATGCATATTTTGCCATCGCATCGCATTTTTTGCGGCGTAATAAACGTTGGTCACGTGACTCTCATTCTTCTTTTTCTTGTTTTCGAGCCGCTCGAAATTCCATGCATAATTCAAAACCTCATCGATCGGACATGTTGGCCAATTCAAATTGTGTCTTTTGACCTATCGGCTAACCTCAGGATGTGCTTGGTTCAACAAATGCTGTTTTAAAAACGAATTGAACAAGTATGACTGTGTCTCAGGGATACCGCCGTGTATTTTGAACACTGTCTGCAGACGGTGGTAAAAATCGTCCGTTTTTTCGTCAGCCTTTTGAATGCATGTGGCAATTTCTTTTGGATTTTGCGTTCGCTCGTATGCCTTGGTGCAACATTCCATAATTTGGTCAAGAGGTCCCCCTAGCTGCGTAAGTTCATCATAGCACAGATAACCTCCCGCAGCTTTTTTACCATTAAAGTTGCCCACAACAGCGCCAAATTTGGATCCGATAGTTAATGAGAGTAATTTCACGGCCTCACTCGCGTTAAGCCTGTGGCTGTGGACTAAATCGGATAGTTCTCTTACGAACTCGTGGGGGTCGTCTTTTGGTTTTGGAAGTGACGCAGCGATGTCTCGAAATTCGGCTGGTGTCCACGGTCAATATACATATCATCTTTTGTCGACGACATTTGAACCATGAGGAACGCTCATGAGGTACCGAATTCTTTCCTCTCGTAGTTTGCGACTGTGGGGGAACGGCCAGGTACAGCTCTCCCGAAACGGTGGCCGCTGGAGCGGCTGAGGGTCGCATTACAGCAGCAGCTGCAATTAAATCCTCATCCAGCCTTTGACGTTTGTCTTTCACCTTTTTCACCCGTATTCGTCTGGCCCTTTCAACGAGTATTTTACACTTACACCATCGCGTTCCGTGTTCATTATTTTTCCGCTTTTCTTTGTCTTTCAGCGATAATTTGCCCAACACTGTTTCCAATTCACCGCAATCATTAACGTCTCCCGAGAATTCGTATTTCTTTTTCCACTTTTTCACAAATCGTGCTGACCGTCTGCAGTCAATTTCAGCCAATCGAGTGTTTTCGACTAACGCTTCTACATCGTGACGTTCTGTCGTCTGTTGCGTTCCGCTCAATCGCCAGCAGCCCGAGGACTTCCATGTCGCCATGTTGCCTAGCAACAGCTGGAAGCGTTTACGGGTATTTTACACAAAGAAAAAAAATCACGATCTAGGTCTGGGTTGTTACCCGAAAACAAACGGTACGTGCCCGCGCTGGAGTTTATATGGGTTACGTTACCACAATAGCGTGATCGCCAATCACACTTATGCCCTAACACAAAACTATCCGCGTAACATACGCATATAACGTTAGACGAACACATATGCCGAGGTGGTCAACCTCTGCAGGAAGGCAGCGTTTCCTTACCGTTGATGCTTCGCAATAAATGGTATCTGAATGAGCCGATGCTCTCACAGATGTGCTTGGGCTCTGTGTGCCGTGGGAATCTAATTTCCCCCGTACCGCTAACCACGAAACGGTACTCGAGCTAGCCTACTCCGTTTTCGGTGTTAACTCATCTAATTCCATCACTCAGTGGAGAGAACCGACTACGCAACGGTTACTCCACCACGCCGACTGACCTTATTTTCCCGACAATTGTCCCGATGCCGAGCTGAACCCAGGTCCGCTGGATGATGGCGTTTGCTCGTTCCCCACGGCGTCCGGTGTGCGGCTGGCTCCTTCAGGAAAAGTCTCCACAAGGTCTGGTTGATTCGGAGGCGCAAAACGCGCGATCAGCTACGGATCGTCAACCGGAGCAAATCGGAGAGTCCAGCAAACAAACTTAAATCCGTTCGAACAAGCGCATCATTCTGCTGATAACGGCAAGTTTCTGCCAGAGAGTTTCTCGGACAAAGTTAAAGAAATGACTCGGCACACAGGAAAATTGTCTTCAATATCTGCAGAAGCGGCTCTCTGAGAGCGAACGACGGTTTAGTTGCAGAGTCCGGCCCTCCGCGAGTTCTACATTTTATTGTAACATATGCAAAATACAAGAAAAACACTGCCCCCGATATTTGCATGCCGCACCCCCGGTCCGGCTCCTCGGTAGTGATTGGTTACCTGTTTTTCAAACTTGAACCATCAGTACATTGGCGCCTTTCCTGTCTGGTCTACATCGAATTAACATGTTGCAGACTTTATGGATGGCCGATGTCCCCTTTTGTGACCGAGTTTCGCCCCTGTGGTCGTCCACCTACATTGACGTGCTAATTGTGGACTTCAACAGCCCTCCGACCAGGTGGCCGGCGCCTTTGTGTACAGGCATTTGAGGGTGCTGGATACGCACCCAAACGCTTCGATGTGCCCAAATAAATGTAACTTTAAACATGATACAATTTTGCTCATAGATTCCTCTAACAACCGTTCCAAGGCTGCCACGTGGCAAAGCATTGTTTCACAGAATCATTCGAGTGAGCGTGGAGAACATTTTTTTAAAAATCCCGTGACTTTTTACTCATGTTCACCAGAAGACACTCTTTTGCAGCGTCACCGTGTCCAACTTCCCTTTTTTTTTCCATTCTCAACATACGAAACTTCCCTCTTCAACTTACGTCTCACCGTCATTATTTTCACTTGCCTTTCACCCTCTATAAGTATTCAAAACTCGGTGTCTTTACATCCATCCTCATCCATTTTCTATTACCGTAATCAATATTACATATACTACATGTGGCGCCGGTTGAAAGAATGAATCATAACTGGTGGTAGGAAGTTTCTCTTCAATCCCATTAAATGCTGTACAAATTCTCGACACCGCAAAAGCTAGAAAAGAAAACAAACATGACGTCATGAGTCGCGCCAAGAGTAGCT
Organism: Hippocampus zosterae; assembly: GCF_025434085.1. Classification (NCBI taxonomy): domain Eukaryota; kingdom Metazoa; phylum Chordata; class Actinopteri; order Syngnathiformes; family Syngnathidae; genus Hippocampus; species Hippocampus zosterae. The sequence goes on from NC_067458.1 coordinate 2,795,756, forward strand.
CTTATCTACACACATGCAAAGATTACTAAAGCACACGTTCTCATCGCAGACATAATTCTACAGACAAACTAAAATGTTCACCTCGCTATCACTCTCAACCAGGCTAAGTATCTCCAAAGGTTTGAACTCGTCGTCTGCGAAACCACTTAACCACATTCAAAAATCGATAAGGAAAGGTCCAATATTCTGATATTAGGGCAAATAAATCCATAGTCCTTTACAGTTCCTATGTAATCCTGCAGGTGTACTATTTCATATGTTTTTAGCTGGGCAGCAAAATCATATATTATCCACATATTTAGATGTCTTATATTGGAAGGACACGTCAATTTGTTGTCAGAATCCTTCAAATCCATGTTTTTTTTTGTATCCCCATTTTGCAAATTTGAGAGTCAGCGACTCACCTAGGGTGACTATATTTACTTTTCCCTTGACTTCTTTGAGTATGTCATCCGTTGGAGCCTTCTCTTTGATGTACTCATGGGGCTTGGATGTTTCATCCTGGACAGTGACTCTCACACTAACTCGTCCCCCGGACTCCTTCCATAAGGCTTGCGTACAGTCTCAGGGTGCTGGATTTGGGATGGAACCCTCAATGAAAGTTAGGAACTTTCGGGTCTTAACATCCGTGTCAAATGATTAAAATATTTAATCTATTTAAAAACGCAACTGTCATAATTAACTCAAATTACCTCATAATTAATCGTGATGACACATTTTTTATCATTGCTGAATTTCCTGATATATTTTCGTCCCATTTTTTCACATTTTAATGCTCTCATCAACATGGACTCATGAATCTGTTTTCTATGTGCAAAATGCAAATATTTACTGAAATAACAATTTTGATTTGCAATTTTACATGAACATTTTTCACTTGGAGCAGTTATTCACATATCTCTCACACAACATCAACAACAGTGAAAAAAATATTTTGTCACACAACAGCTGCTTTAACAGCTCTTTTTATGGAATCAAAACAGAGCAATATAACATTATAAAGTGATCTAAGGTAAAGCCATGGTTGCATACTTCGTTTTTCTCAAGTTTGCTTTGAACACAGCATCAGGCTATGTTGATTCTGTTGGTCCTTTTGCGCGGAAGTCTATCTGTGGTTTTGTGTAGACATCATTTCGGATGGTTCGATAACAACACTGGAGACATTTTATTTTCAGTGTGTTCGCTAGGTTGCACTGCAACGCTGAACTCTCGACGTGCCTCAGCGCACTGTCACTGTCAGACGAACACAGAGAAGCTCACCCCCATTATTTATATGGACACGGAACACGGTAACCTTCCACACAAAATAGTTCCAAACAAGTAACAATTGCGTCAGTGGCATACATCGTACTCAACAGGCTACTTGCTCTTGATTCACCAGAGGCTCATCAACCGAGTCTCTTATTTCTCTCCCGAAACAGTGTCTCCTCCCGCTAGGTTTACCTTAGCCTTCTCCGCTACGTGCAATTTCTGTACATAACTTGTAATGGAGACTCTCGCTGGCAATCCGTAGTGGAGTCGTTCGATGCAATGCGAATGATTTCAGCTTGAGTTGAGCTGTGGACAATGTTGACAGGCTTGCATGCAGTAGCCATACATTTAGCTCTGGCTTCAGCAAATTTGTTCTTCATCGTGTTATCCATTTTCTTCGCTTTGAAATGATTCATACCTGTCTGTCTTAGAGAAGGGGCGGAGTACTCACATCAGCTGTGTGCTTGGCCATGAAGTGGTAATTCAGACTCGACGTGCGATGATGATAGCTCAGTTTACGACTGCAAAACATACAGGAAACTGGTCTGTCAGTGGAACAATCTGGTAAACTTTCCATTCATAAACTCTTTAAGTATCCGTTTTCGGTGTCTCGCGCTGCCGTGGCTGGCAAAAGAAACATGTGCGTGGACCTGTGCAGCATGCTTGTTGTTTTGTTTCTGGTTTATAGAGAGAGAGAGTCGTAGATAGGGCGCTCAACTGATTAGCACGTCCACCTCACAATGCAGAGGTCACAGGTTTGCTTCCATCTCTGGCCTTCCTGTGTGGAGTTTTGCATTTTCTCCCCAATGTGGTTCCCTCCCACATTCTAAGAACATGCACCCCGTAGGTTCATCGTTTATTCTAAATTGTCCTTAGATGTGATTGTGAGCACTGATAGTGTGCCCTGCGATTGACTGGCAACCAGTTCAGGGTGTAGCTCACCTCCTGCCAGAAGACAGCTGGGATAGGCTCCAGCACGCCTGCGACACTCGTGAGGATAAGCGGATTCAAAAATAGATGGATATACTAGATAGATATATTCAACATTGAGAAACACTAAAACATTGAGAAGAAAAGGTAGCTGAAAAGATGGCTTGCGCTTTGCCTAAATATGCATTATGCTCATGTTTCCACATCAACCAGAATAAAATGGTTAATCATAGAGCACTTTTACTACACTCAACTGTGTCTGGCATGGTATCAGTGTTGAAAAAATGACAGTTTCAAATTGCATAAAGTAGCAAGGTAATGTAGTGCTGGAATTATGGTACAATAAATTTAATGAAGTGCCAGCACAGATTGCAAACATTGTCCTCATATGTTGCAACTGATATTGTCATCTGCACTTTTACCTACTGTAAGTCCCAGGCCACAGTAGACACAGTTGTGGGAGTGAATCCCCCATAGTCTTCTGAGAATGTTTTTCCAATAATCCATTCAGGAAACTCAACTAAAATTCATTCATAAAGGGTGAAAATGATAATGTTTCCTTTTATTGAGAAAATAAAGTGTCATGCACACATTGTGTTAAAATCTACTCATCCTTCTGATGCCCCAGATCTCCTTGGAACTGCCTGTATCTCCTTGGGATCAGTCCTGCTGCGACAGTTCTAGACCAAGCCACCCATTCAATACAATGACTCTAAAGCATTTATGCTCAAAGTTCAGCATTACATATTTTAATTGATCTAATGTTAACTTTTTTCACGATTCTCAAACTCAAAAATACAAGAATGAAAAACTTCAGGTTTCCATTGTGCATATTTCATACTCTTCCTTAAATGTTTTTGTCTTTTCTGTTTTCATCCCAAAAACAAACAATCAAACAAACAGAAAAAAACAATGTATCCATTCATGAAATACATGCCAAAATTGCTTCGAATGGAATCTGCCCTGCAGTAGTCTACAGTGCATTGAATAGCTATTCTCATGTCACTCAGTCCCAAGCAGGTTCTAATACTTTGTAATTCCAGATTACACAGTTCCATTTTTCGGATGTATTTTCAGAGTAAAAATGCTGAAAAATATATCCTGATGTGTCTGTATAATTATGTTAATCTAGGTGTTTTGTACTTCTTGATTTTCGTGATTTTTACAATAAAAAAGTGACTTATGTCCCTTGATAAATGTCACTATAACCAGTGGTTCAGGCTGGTGTTAGCCTCTGACAGAGTATTTTAAGACTCTGAAAGAGGACGGACAGTAGTTAGGAGAGTCCTGCCTGTTGAGTGGATACCCTGGACTATACTCGGGTGGTGGAATGTGAGTGTGGGTGGGGAAGAGTGTTATTTTGCTGGCTGTTGGGAAAGGTGCTAAAAGATTGGAGAGAAGTAAGCCGTCCGATAGTACTCGGGATCATGGTAATGGTGTTTGGTTTCATGAGAGGGATGTCATCTGGTGAGCGCCTCAAGGCCAGAGTGTAGTCTGGTGGGCAGGTAGTCCTTAGCAACACATCATGAGGATTCAGCGAATCACCCATCTGCCTGCAGTCTTGGTCCAGGTCTGAGTGTTGCTTCATCTGAAGAGACATTATCTCCTCCTCCTGTGTATGAGCAAGGTTGTTGGTTGCACTCTGTTGAGGGCTGCAGCGCTTGTGAATGTCATGCCGGTGTTTGTCCTTCTTGTAGTAAAGAGCTGCAAAAGCCAGAATGTTGAGGAAAAGCAGAGATGCTCCCACGGCGATAGTCACGGACAACTCAGTGGAATAGTCACGCTGGTCCACCAGATGAGGTTGGTTGTGGATGTCCTGGGTGTCCGTTGGCTGGGGAGATGGGTAGGGGTTCTTAGTCACGAGAACCTTTGGCTTTGGGGTGCGGTTGCTCGCACCTGATGGAGAAATCTGAAGAAAGAATGCATCAGAAATGTTGTTAAATAACGGTTGGTTGTACAATGATCATTTTATCCACACCAGGGCGGAGTGTCATTTGAGAAAGACGACAACTCCTGAGCAGTCAGTCTATTTCAGGTCACCCTGGTCAAGCATTTATTTATTTATTTTTAAGTTTAGGCACTAAGAGGCCTAATTCCTATACAACAGGTATCTTCACATGGTGAACTGTGCATCCTTACGCGGCCATTTCTATTTCACATACGACGCTCTCACAAACTGTGTATATTCAGTATTATATCACTTGTGATCACGTGGCCATAATGAGTCAATTAATTGTTCCTTTACTGGAAGCATTCTATTGTACTATTATTATATTGAAGGTACAGCACAGCATGGCTGTTCTGAGGTTGATTCAGAAATTATTGTTATTTTTTTTTAAGAATCAAAGGAGTAAAACCTTTGTGTTCTTTCAGAAGCCAACTCAAAACCGTTGTGTCTCATGTTGTGAGACTGTGACCTAATTGCTTCATAACCTAACTCCAAGTCATGTAGAAAGCAGAGACTGAACAGCGAATCAATGTTCTCCCTTACCCCTGGATAGTCTGCATTTTGAAGAAAGCATTTGCGATTCCATTTTGGTTGTGAAGGAATGTGTCAATGCTGCTGCCGAGACACAAAGGTAATCAAAATCTGTTTCTTTTTTCATTTGTAAGATGCACATACCTGTCCTGAGGAAAATTAAGCCTAACTCTCAAATAAAAGGCTTAATTTGCCTGTTCAGTGTTTCTCGAAATTTAGGCCAGGAACATTTGTAGAGAATTGGAGTCCTCGTGTTTTTCCTTTTAAGATTATGTTGAAGTTATTGGAAGGGTGGCCCGGTGGTCCAGTGGTTATCACACCGACCTCACAGTGCAGAGGACCTGGGTTCAATTCCAGCTCCGGCCTCCCTGTGTGGAGCTTGCATGTTCTCCGGGGCTGTGTGGGTTTTCTCCGGGTTCCTCCCACATTCCAAAAACATGCATGGCAGGCTGATTCAACACTCTGAATTGCCCCTAGGTGTAAGTGTAAGTGAGTGTGGATGATTGTTCGTCTGTGTGTGCTCTGCGATTGGCTGGCAACTCGTTCAGGGTGTCCCTCACCTACTGCCGGAAGACAGCTGGGATAGGCTCCAGCACCCCCACGACCCTGATAAGGATAAAGTGGATCGGAAAATGGATGGATGAAATTATTGCTGTTGTTTGCATTTTAATATAAAGTGTCAAGGTTTAGATGTGTATTTCAAACTCACTTATGATTTCTGTGTTACAAAGAATGCGTTATAATAATAATAATAATAATAATAATAATAATAATAATATTAATACATTTTATTTAGAAGCGCCTTTCAAGACACCCAAGGTTGAGCAGCGGCAGCCAGACGCGCCAGCATTCACTCAACCCGGAAAGTCGGAAGAAATCACAAGGGAGGGAGAGGGGGAGAAAAAAACACGCTTGAACTATCCTCATTTTGAGGATAGTTTGAGTTAGGCAAAAAACCTCCTGCACAAGCATATGACAATTACAACAGGTCACAAGACATGAACAATGTGTGATCGTCTGGTTGTGTGTGCGTGACAGGTCTAGCTGCTACGTCAAGGTCTCATGGAGACGGTCCTGGCTTATCAGACTATGGCCGAGAAGGAGGGGGTGATGGTAGGGCACGAGCTTCCATGCGTACTTTCATCAGGGGAAGGTCGAGATAGCAGATGTGGTTTTTGGTAGCAGGGAGTCAAAGAATTCCAGACAGCCTTGAAGTCCGTGGCTTGTGTCTCTCAAATGGCATCGATCAGCCAAATCCGCAATTTCTTTCAATATTTGAGCACGAATTCCAGGTTCACCAAGTTGTTGCCCATCTTGCAGTGCCGTTCCAAAGCCGCATCAGTTTGCGGTTGAGCACAGTCTGAGTCTGAGTGATGGACATCCGCACTTTACCATCCTTAGACCCGCAGCCTTTTCCAATAGAGCCGCTCCCGTCGGTTGAATTTTTCGATAGATCAGGAAACTGCTAGCGCCAAACAACAGTATACCTGTTATCAGAAGGCCGATAATGTAGATGTCTTCCACATCCTAAACGGACAGGGTTGACAGGCACACCATTCTCCACCTCCTCCAGGGATCAAGGGTGTACCCAGCAGCAGAAGTCCCCGAGGGGCAAGTAGACTCCCCACTGCCTGCTCTTCTCATCGAGAAAATTTTGTCGATGGCATTGAGAGACCAGCCAACCAGTTCCATGTTTGTTTTTAGGATGAAAATACGACAGGAGGCTACGAAAGTTAGACAAAAGACAGCACATGGACTGAGTGGCGAGCAGGGAAGGGTGGGGGTGGGGGACAGGAGCAGAAAGCAAAAGCGTCCGCCTTCGTCGAGAGCCAAGCAAGAAGTTTCGTTAATTTACATTCTTGCATTGTTCTCTTTTGGTAGGAAAGAAATAGCTTCATTCATGGTACAGACAGACATTTTTTTCCCTCAGAATTTTGTGTCAAGTTGCTTGTTAAACAATTTCCAATACACACAACCATAAATTAACTCAACATCAGAATCAGAATTATTTTTATTGGCCAAGTATGCAGAACAGAAGTACAGCCCAAGGACATTAGAAGTCAGGGTTGGTAGGTCTCAAGAGCCTCCCTGTCTCCTCTCCTGCATTCAAAGCATAAAAAAGGCACCCACCACCGCCAATAATGATTATAGTTTTTCTCAAATGCTAAAACACAAATGCCAATCCTCTCAACCAAATGACCAGTTGTCTAAACATATTTACTAAATCTAGCCACCATTTGCCAATACCATGAATGCATTTCATCAGGCGCCGACAGATATGGCAGCCTCGGTCACACGCTCCCTAGTATTATCCCTGTTTTTGTCATTTGTGTTAGTTTTTGGCGACCCTGAGCGGCTGACTTACACGAGGGAAAAGTTGCTGCGCATTGGGGAGTCTATGCTCTGTCTTTTTTCACTAGCACACGAAAATCCACAAGGTTTTTCGGAGCTAATCGCGAGCAGACCGGCTGCGCTGTACGGAGCATGGAAACGCCGCCGGAGATGGGGATGCGAGCCGGCGTGCTCGTGAAGCTCCGGCAGCGCGGATTTCGAACCCCGCTCCCATCGATCCATCTTGCAAATCTACGATCTCTGCCAAACAAGATGGATGAACTTCTTCTCCTTACAAAGTCCAACAAAACCTTTGCACGTTCTGCTGCGTTGTGCTTCACTGAAACCTGGCTCAGTGACCGCCACCCGGATTCCGCGCAACATCTACCCGGCTTCCGCCTTCTCCGTGCAGACCGCGACACGGAGCTATCAGGGAAATCAAAAGGTGGTGGGATTTGCTTCTATATCAACGAAGAATGGTGCACTGATGTCACGAAGCTTGACGCACACTGCAGCCCGGACCTGGAGTCGCTGTCTTTAAACTGCAAGGCATTCTACTCGCCACGTGAGTTCACCTCCTTTTTACAAGTCGGTGTTTACATTGCGCCACAAGCTAACACTAACACTGCGATACAAACGCGAGCCGAACAAGTAAACAAACTCGAACTAAAATACCCAGAATCACCCCTGATCATTTTGGGAGATTTTAATAGAGCACATCTTGACCGTGAACTTAACCAGATATAAGCAGCACATCGACTGTTTCACCAGAGAAGGCAACATTCTAGACCACTGCTATACAACAATCAAAAATGCATACGATCGGTCGCCCGTGCAGCATTGGGTCTTTCTGACCACAATTTAATCCACTTAATACCTACATACAGACAGAAACTCAAATGTGTTAAACCGGTTGTTAAGACTGTGAAAAAATGGACAGATGAAGCAAAGCTAGCTCTACAAGAATGCTTAGACTGCACTGATTGGGGCGTCTTTGAAACTTCAACGGGCACACTGGATGAATACACAGACACTGTAACATCATACATCAGTTTCTGTGAGGACATGTGTGTACCAACGAAGTCCTTCCGCTCCTTCAACAATAACAAGCCATGGTTTACTCCCAAACTCAGGCAACTCAGGAAAGAGAAAGAGGCCGCATTTAGAAGTGGAGATCGGGCACTGTACAAACACGCCCGAAACCAATTGACAAAGGAAATTAACATCGCTAAGAGAAGCTATGCAGAGAGGCTGAAAACCCAGTTTTCTGCTAACGACTCTGCATCTGTGTGGAATGGCCTGAAAGCAATCACTAACTACAGAACGCCATCCCCCCCAAACAGTGAACAATAAGGGTCTTGCTAATGAACTAAACATGCGTTTCTGCCAATTTGAAAAGGACACCCCCATTTCCCGCACACACCCCTCTAGCAGAAACTACTCTATCTACCCCCCTAACCCTCTTTTACTCCACTACAGATCCACGAACAGGACGTGAGACGGCTCTTCAAACAGCAGAAGATCAAGAAGCTGCGGGGCCCGACAAAGTGTCCCCCTCCTGCCTTAAAGTCTGCGCTGACCAGCTGGCTCCGGTCTTCACAAAAATCTTCAACAGATCCCTGGAGCTGTGTGAGGTCCCATCCTGCTTCAAACAGTCTACCATCATCCCAGTTCCCAAGAAATCTGCAACATCGGAACTGAACGACTATAGGCCTGTCGCCCTGACGTCTGTGGTCTTGAAGTCCTTTGAACGCCTTGTGCTGAACCACCTAAAGAACGTCACTGGACCCCTGCTGGACCCTCTCCAGTTTGCCTACCGGGCAAATTGGTCTATGGAAGACGCAGTCAACATAGGTCTGCACTACATCCTCGAGCACAGCACAGGGACCTACGCAAGAATTATATTTGTGGATTTCAGCTCTGCATTCAACACTATCATCCCGGAACTCCTCACCCCCAAACTTCTCCACCCTCAGCTTCCTGACGGGATGGACACAACAGGTGAGACTGGGAGCAACAACATCATCAACATGCACCACCAGCACTGGAGCCCCACAGGGATGTGTCCTCTCTCCACTGCTCTTCTCCCTCTACACAAACGATTGCACCTCAACAGATCCAGCTGTCAAACTCATAAAGTTAGCAGACGACACCACGGTCATCGGCCTCATCATAGACGGCGACGAGTCTGCGTACCGCCAACAAGTGGAGCAGCTGGATCTCTGGTGCACCCGACACAACCTCGGGCTGAACACGCTCAAGACTGTAGAGATGATCGTGGACTTCAGGAAACATTCTTCTCCACAGTTGCCCCTCACACTATCCAACTGCCCTGTGTCAACCGTCGAGACCTTCAAGTTCCTGGGAATCACAGTCTCCCAGGACATAAAGTGGGAAGTCAACACCATCTCCATCCTGAAACGGGCCCAGCAGAGGATGTACTTCCTGAGGCTGCTGAGGAAGCATGGCCTGCCACAGGAGGTGCTACGACAGTTCTACACGGCAGCCATCAAATCAATCCTGTGTTCTTCCATCACGGTTTGGTTTGGGGCCGCCACAAAAAAGGACAAAATCCGACTTCAACAGACAGTTAGGACGGCGGAAAAAAACATTGGCACCGCCCTACCCACTCTTGAGGACTTGCACACTACAGGAATCAAGACAAGGGCACGGAAAATCCTCCTGGATCCCCCGCACCCTGCCCACCACCCTTTCCAGCTACTCCCCTCAGGCAGGCGCTACAGATCCAAGCGCACCAAATCCAGCAGACACTTAAACAGCTTCTCTCTAGCCATTAACTCCCTAAACAGTCACTGACGTAGTCACTCTTCTTGTACTACAAATACTGCTACTGGTCACTCTAAAATGGTTCAATGATTTTCTGAACCAACTGTACAAACTTCATCGTATTGTATTCTACCACTGATCACTTTAGCTCTGCTTGATACTTTGCACATTGTCTCACTTACATTACGAAATGACCTTGCATACCTATTTGTCATGTCCTTGTTTACGATGATATTATGCAGCGTGTTATACCGGAGACAAATTCATTGTGTGTTCTACATACTTGGCCACTAAAGATGATTCTGATTCTGATTCTGATTTCACATGAAGACACAATTCACAAAACACAATCCGCTGTGCTCATGAATCTAAACACATTTTTCCTTGCCAAAACACAAGTTGCAAAAGAATTCTGCTCATATTCTCAAAATAAAGTCATGTGATGCAAAATGCTTGCCACAGTCAGCAATATTTGAACACAATGAACATACTCAAAATTGAAGGCACTCTGAACTTCAGCATACTGTGCACTCTGAACTTGAAGTTCAGAGTGCACAGTATGCTGAAGATTCCAAAGAAACACAATAGTTGAAGGCAGAATCAGGGGAAGAGGAATTCGAGCCAGAGGGGGAGAGCGGGACATGGAAGAAAAGGAGCAGGCCAATGAGGAATAGCAGTTTAAACGAGTGGAGGAAGAGGAGCAGGCCAACGAGGACAAGAAGCAGGCCAACTTGGAGGAGGAGGAGGCAAACAAAAGGGAGAGGAGAAGGTCGAGGGGTAAGAGTAAGACAACCTCGCACTATCATCAAACTCCGGGAGATCAGAGACAAAGTCATTGCCAATAATGTTAACTTTGAGCGCATTGATGATTTCATCTTGGCCACAATCGACGCAGTTCTCCGGTGTCAAAAGATGCAGATGAAACAGGTCCATAGGGTTCCCTATGTGCACGACACAAATACCTACGTTACGAGTACGTGCAAGTAAGTATACATCCATGTTCACAGTACAGTTAGTGGACATACTGTGCTACCTGTTGTTCTGAACACCTGTGCACTTTCACATTTTCACAGAGGATATTACAGTTGGACACAATGACCTCATGAGTACCTCTCCCTGGATGAGGCCGCTTTCAACTTGCAGAAACAAAGGCAAAGAGGCCGCAACCTCATTTGACCAAAGAGCCATCACTGAGGTTCCTGGCCAATGTGGGGGGTAATATTACTCTCTGTGCGGCCATGGGTTTGGAGGGACTTCTCCACGCATGTTGTCCTTAGGCATGCACCGTCAACAACACCATCCTGGGGCTGCAATCCCAATTATGTGATCGTTTGGGCCAATGTCTGCTTCCCCAGAACAAACCAAATCAGAGAGTATAGTCCACCACCAACAGTAACCAGCTTTTACAGTAAATGTCTGTCTGCCACCCTCCCACCCTTTCCTAAAACCCTAGAGAGGAAGTTTTCCCATTGCGGAGATGGAAGGTTTATGACCAAACACTACAGAGAATGTCCTAAGGGCAATGGAGAAGGCCTGTGTTGAGATCCCGGTGGAGGCCTTCCAAGGATGGAATCACCAGTCTACGGCTTTTTTCCCACGGTGCCGGGTAAGAGAGAATATAGTCTACGATGTGGATGAGGCGATGTGGCCCGATGCAGCTCAGCGACGTGATGCTGCACAGTGATTGTGGTGTGAATAAAGTAAATTAAAAAAACCATCACACCCTGAACATGTTTTCAAGAGTACTGTTGTGTGATTCTGTTTTTGCATTGAGTTGTGTTACAGTAATGTACATCCAGTATATTTCTCTAGATGTATGCTCTTCATAAAATCTAAAAAAAGATCTAAGAAGATCCGTGACTGTAAATTGTAAAAAATATGCACTGGTAGTTATGAAACAAAGAAACTTGAACATTGAACATTGTCTTTTCAATTGTTTTGCTGTAGTGTGTAACAATTTGTATAGTGTTTACATTTTGAATGCTTTGAAGCTGCTCTTTTGGTGTTAAAGTTTGAATTTTGAAGTGAGACAGTGGGGTTGTGTTTGAAAAGGGTGTTGTGTTTATAAATTGAGGAACATAGAGGAAACTTTTGTGAAATGTGTTTTAGCATTTGAGAAAAACTGTAAACTAAATTATCATTTTATTTTAGCTCTGTGCATAGTTTACATTGATTTATATTTATTGACTGATATTTTGCAATTCCAATAATGTCAATGATTTCATATTTCTTGTTCAAATATATGATGGGCGAAAAGGCAAGAGTGGCTCTGAGAGCGAGTTCCTCAATTGCCACAGGCAGTTATTGGCATGTCCCTTCAAAAAATAGACAGCTTTTTTTTCTCCCCAAATACAGTGGCACCTGAAGTTACGAACTTAATTCATTCTCTGAACCCATTTTTAACTTGAAACGTTCATAAACCGAAGTAATCTTTCCCATTGAAATGAATGGAAATGTTTTTAATCCGTTCTAGTCACCCACATTGTTATATTTACATTTTATGTTAATCTTTTATTTAATGATTAATAATTTTAATGTTTACCATTTTAATCAATGCATGGTTGAAAATAAATAAATTGCAATATAAAAAGAAGTGATGAAGAAATAACACATGAAAAAGAACACTATAAATTGCAAGTATCTCAAAATTCTGCTGCTCGAATGCTCACTCATCATCATGATTCATTGGCATTTCAATCACAGTGTGATTATCTGTTTGTGCCTGACTGGGAGCACCATCTGGTATTACTAAAGAGGCCGAGTGACAGTCCCTGTTGCAGTGTATGCACCTGAACACACAGTCGGAGGGGGGCGCTTGTTTGTCCTGGCTGTTCTTTCTCCTGGCTCTCTTGTCTTCTGCCGATGCTCTCATCTTCTCCTCCCCTCACCACAGACCACGTGCCAGTTCGTATTTCCAGTTGAGGCGGTTCTCAGTCAGTGACTCCCATCCCTTCACATCTAACTCAACAGCCTTCAAGTCCCTCTTGTAAACGTCTTTGAAACGAAGCTGTGGGCGGCCCTGTGTTCTCTTTCCAACTGCGAGTTCTCCATAGAGCAGATCTTTGGGGATCCTACTGTCCTCCATCCTGCGGACGTGGCCGAGCCACCGAAGGCGATGCTGACGGAGGAGGGTGTACATGCTGGGGATGTTGGCAGGTTCCAAGACGTCTTTGTCAGACTCAGAATCAGAATCAGAATCATATTTATTGCCCAAGTATGTAGAACACACAAGGAATTTATTGGTGATGAAGTCGGACCACTTGATACCAAGGATTCGCCTGAGGTTTCGCATGTGGAAGGTGTTGAGCCTCTTTTCTTGGCGTGAATACAGGGTCCAGGACTCGCTGCCTTACAGTAGGGTGCTGAGAATACAGTCCATGCAGACTGCCATCCTGGTGTTGGTCGTCAACTTGCTGTTCTCCCACACGCGTTTGGTGAGCCGGGCAAGAGTTGTGGTGGCTCGGCCGATCCTTCTCTTCAGTTCAGGGTCCAAGTCAAGAGAGTCTGTCACCGTGGAGCCAAAGTAAATAAACTCCTTGACCACATCCAGCTGGTAGTTGTTAATGGAGATGGTGGGTTGGCTCTCCTTGTCCTGACTCAAGATGTTGGTCTTCTTGAGACTGATGGTAAGCTGAAAGTCGCTGCACGCCCTCGAGAAACGATCCATGAGATGCTGAATATGTTCTTTCTTGTGGGCAGTGACAGCAGCATCGTCCGCAAACAGCATGTCTCTGATCAGGACTTTGCGATCTTGGTCTTGGCCCTCAGCCTCGCCATGTTGTAGAGGCCGCCACCATAGCAACATTTGTTTTTCGACTCCTGCGTGGAGTATAGAGTAGGGGCGCAGACTTTTAAAATAGTTATATATATATTTTTTAAATCCTCGTCTCACCCCCCCTCGAGTGGTGTCCGTCCCTCATTCAGCTCGGGTCCTCTACCAGAGGCCAGGAAGCTTGACGGTTCTGCGCAGTATCCTTGCTGTTCCCAGCACTGCACATTTCTGGACTGAGATGTCCGATGTTGTTCCCGGGATCTGTTGCAACCACTCATCCAGTTTGGGGGTCACTGCCCCGAGTGCTCCGACCACCACAGGCACGACTGTCACCTTTACCTTCCAGGCTCTCTCCAGCTCCTCTCTGAGCCCTTATTTCTCGAGTTTCTCGTATTCGTTCTTTCTGATGTTTCCATCATTTGGGACCGCGGCATCCACTACAACGGCTTTCCTCTGCCCTTTATCTATGATCATGATATCTGGTTGGTTCGCCATTACCATCTTGTCAGTCTGGATCTGGAAGTCCCACAGGATCTTCGCTCTGTCATTCTCCACCACCTTCGGAGGTGTTTCCCATTTTGACCTTGGGGTTTCCAGTCCATACTCCGCACAGATGTTTCGGTAGACTATGCCAGCCACCTGGTTATGGCGTTACATGTAGGCTTTCCCTGCCAGCATATTACACCCTGTAGTTATGTGTTGGATCGTTTCAGGTGCCTCTTTGCACAACCTACACCTTGGGTCTTGTCTGGTGTGGTATATCTGGGCCTCAATGGCTCTGGTGCTCAGGGCCTGCTCCTGAGCAGCCAGAATGAGTGCCTCTGTGCTGTCCTTATGGCCAGCCCTCTCTAGCCACTGATAGGACTTCTTGAGATCGGCCACTTCAGTTACGGTCCGGTGGTACATCCCGTGTAGGGGCTTGTCCTCCCATGATGGTCCCTCTTCCAGCGCCTCAACTACTGTTCCCCATTGTCTGAGACATTCTCTGAGTACGTCATCCGGTGGAGCCTTCTCCTTGATGTATTCATGGAGCTTGGATGTTTCATCCTGGACAGTGGCTCTCACACTCACTCGTCCCCGGCCTCCTTCCTTTCGGCTTGCGTACAGTCTCAGGGTGCTGGATTTGGGATGGAACCCTCCATGCATGGTTAGGAGCTTTCGGGTCCTAACGTCTGTGGTCTGAATCTCTTCCTTTGGCCACCTTATTATTCCTGCAGGGTATCTGATCACTGGCAGGGAATAGCTGTTTATTGCCCGGGTCTTATTCTTGCCATTGAGCTGGCTTCTTGGGACTTGCCTCACTCGCTGGAGGTATTTGGCCATAGCCACTTTCCTTGTTGCCAGTTCAAGGTTGCCATTGGCTTGTGGTATACCGAGGTACTTGTAGCTGTCCTCAATGTCTGCTATTGTTCCTTCAGGGAGTGAGAGCCCTTCAGTGCGGACTACCTTTCCTCTCTTAGTCACCATCCGACTACATTTCTCGAGCCCGAAAGACATCCCGATGTCGCTGCTGTAGATCCTGGTCGTGTGGATCAGGGAGTCTATGTCCCTTTCACTCTTAGCATACAGCTTTATGTCATCCATGTAGAGGAGGTGACTGATTGTAGCTCCATTTCTGAGGCGGTATCCATAGGCTGTCTTGGTGATTACTTGGCTTAGGGGGTTCAGTCCTATGCAGAACAGCAGTGGGGAGAGTGCAGCACCTTGGTATATGCCACATTTATGGACACTTGGGTAAGTGGCTTGCCATTGGCTTCAAGTGTGGTTTTCCACATCCTCATCGAGTTCGCAACAAAGGCTCTTAGCATCCTGTTCACCTTAGACAACTCCAAGCATTCAGTGATCCATGTATGTGGCATCGAGTCATAGGCTTTCTTGTAATCAATCCAGGCTGTGCACAGGTTGGTACGTCGGGACCTGCAGTCTTGTGCGACTGCTCTGTCAACCAGGAGCTGATGTTTGGCTCCTCTGGTATCTCTACCAATTCCCTTCTGTGCTTCGCTCATGTATTGATCCATTTGTTTGTTTTGGAGGGACGGCCGCCCACAATTCCAGACAGCCTTGAGTCCTTGGTCTGTATCTCCTCACTGGCGCCGATCAGTCGGATCTGAAATTTCTTTCCGCAGCGGAGTCGCTCCAAAACCGCAACAATATTGTGGTTGAGCTCAGTCACCGCTTCAGTCTGAGTGTTGGACATTCGCGCCAAGCCATCCAGAGTGTGACCGGCAGCTTCTTCACTTCCAATAGAGTCGCTCCCGTCGGTTAAATTTTGCGATAGAACAGAAAGCTGCCAACACCAAACAGCAGCATACCTGTTATCAAAAGGCCAATAATGTAGATGTCTTCCACATCCTCCACAGACAGTACTGCCAGGCACACCGGTCTCCACTTTCTCCATGGATCCAGGGCGTATCCGGCAGCAAGTGTTGAGGGCAGGAGGAGCAGTGCAAAAAAGCGTCCGCCTTCGTCGAGAGCCAAGCAGAAAGCTACAAAACAATGCCAAATCTTTGGCACCAAATCCTACAATCTTATGGGATGATATTCATAATATTGAACTTGTCTTCTTTTCCTTTCAGCTTTTCCCCTCAGGGGTCACCACAGCAAATCAGTTGCCGCCATCTAACCCTGTTTTGTGCGTCCTCTTCTCTCGCATCAGTTACCTTCATGTCCTATTTCACTACATCCATAAACCTCCTGTTTTGTATTCCTCTTGGCCTCCTGCCTGGCAGTTCAAGACTCCGCATCCTTCTCCCAAAATATTCACTCTATCTCCTCTGGACATGTCCAAACCATCTCAGTCTGGCCTGCCTGACTTTATCTCCCCAACCTCTGACATGAGTTGTCCCTCTGATGTATTCATTCCTGATTCTATAAAACCTGGTCACTCCCAAGAGAACCTCAACATCTTCATCTCTGCAACCTCCAGCCCTGCCCTGTCTTTTCTTCAATGACAATGGCTCCAGTCCAAACAGCATGGCTGGTCTCACCAGAGTTTTATACACCTTTCCTTTTATCTTAGATGAAACTCTTCTCTCGCACGTCACACCTGACGCTTTTCTCCAGCCGTTCCAGCCTGCCTGTACCCGCTTCTTCACCTCTTTTCCACATTCTCCATTGCTCTGGACAGTTGACCCTAAGTACTTAAATCCTGCACCTTCTTTATCTCTTCTCCCTGTAACCTCACTCTTGTACTTGGGTACCTCTCATTCACACACATGTACTCCAGCTTGCTGCGACTGGCCTTCATTTCTCTCCTTTCCAGGGCAAACCTCCACCTCTCCAGTTTCTCCTCTACCTGCCATCCCTACAGTCCATCACCATAGCGAATAAGAAGGGGCCCCTGGTGAAGTCCCACCTCCACCTTGAATTCCTCCGTCACACCGACAGCACACCTCACTGCTGTCTTACAGCCATCATACATGTCCTGCACCACTCTAACGTACTTCTCTGTCACCCCAGAATTCCTCATACAATACCACAGTTATTCTCTGGGCACCCTGTCATACGCTTTCTGCAGATCTACAACGACAATGCAGTTCCCTCTGGCCTTCTCTGTGCTTCTCTATCAACACCCTTAAAGCAAATACTTTACTGCAGCCGTCGCACTCTTTTTTGGCATAAAACCATACTGCTGCTCACAAATGATCACTTCTACTCTTAGTCTCGCTTCAACTACTCTTTCCCAAAGTTTAACTGTATGGCTCATCAACTTTATTCCTCTTTATCACTGAACATTCGGCAAGCCTCCTCGCTGCCCATCTTCAAAGCCGTCCTCAAGACTCACTTGTATTCTTTGGCATTCGACTCAGCATGACTTAGATGTGTTCTTGGTTTTACTGTTTGGTGCTTTGTAACGCCTTTATTACCGATTTGTCTTACTGTTTATTGTGCATGTTAAATTGCTCCATGTACAGCACTTTGTATGCAGCGATGGCTGTTTGAAAGTGCTCTATAAATATTGTTGACTTGACTTGACTCTTTAGTTACTACAACTGCACATGTCCCTTGTTCTTAAAAAGGTGCACCGGCACACTTCTCCATTCCTCAGGTATCTTCTGACCATACTGGCCACTGCCACCTCTCCTGGACACTTCCATACCTCCATTGGTAAATCATCAGGCACGAGTGCCTTTCCACTCTTCATCCTCTTCAGTACTCTCCTCACTTCATCCTTGCTCATCTTCGCTACTTCCTGGTCCAGAACATTCACCTCGTCAACTCTTTGTTCTTTCTCATTTTCCTCATTCATCAATTCTTCAAAGTACTCTTTCCATCTTCCCATCACAATATTGGCACCTGTCAATACATTTCCATCTCTATCCTTAATTACCCTAACCTGCTACATGTCCTTACCATCTCGGTCTTGCCTACCAGTATAGATTAGTCTCTCCCTCCTTACTGTCCAACCTAGAATACATCGTAGGCCTCTTGTTTGGCCTTCACCACCTCTACTTTCACCGTGCGCTGCATCTCCCTGTACTCCTATCTACTCTCTTCAGAGGAACTCAGTGTCCCAGTTCTTCTTTCTCTCTATGCACTCCTGCACCTCCTCATTCCACCACCAAGTCTCCTTATCTACTTTCCTTCCAGATGATACACCAAGTACTTTCCTACCTGTCTCCCTGATCACATTAGCTGTGTTTGTCCAGTTGTCTGTAAGCACCTCCTGACCGCCCAGTGCTTGTCTCAACTCCTTCCTTAAACTCATGCGACACTCTTCCCTTTTCAGCTTCCACATTTTTGTCCTCACCACCAGAAACTTAAATGGAAAGGTTGCAAACATACTTGTCATGATTCTGTTTTTGTGAAGATTATGTTTGTTTGTTTTTTCCCACCTGTTCTTGTCATCTGGATCCCTGGTGTCAACCAATCAGCTGCAGGACCAGAGGCCTGATCCCAAAGCCATCACCTCTCGCTGTTCCAGCGGCAAGCGGCCTGCAGCTGTCACCCATTCCTGTCCCGGTGGTACATTTGCCTGACTTGTGAGCGGGCAGCGTTAGATCGGTTCCCACTCAGTGACGGTGTGGATGCGGATGTTAATGGTTGTTTGTCCCTACATGTGCCCTGAGACTGACTGCCTCACCATTTAAGGGTGTAATCTGCCTTCCACCTGAAGTCAGCTGGAATAGGCTTCAATAACTTTCTGTGACCCTGTTCAGGATAAGCAGTGTTGAAAATTGATGGATTCATGCCAGTTGGCCACCAAATACTGAGTCTTGGCTGACTTTGAGGTTTCTTGCATGAAAAGATTCTTACAGTCATAATCTTGTTTTGTTGCCGCCCTCTGCTGCTTTTGGATTCCACAGTTAGTGCTTTGTGCATACCTTAGATTTTTTTGCATAGCTTACTTAGTTGGGGTTTTGTTCTCAGTTAGTTATTATTTGTAAATGGCATGTTTTCTTTGGCTGTTTGGATCATTTTGAATTGAGAATTGGCATTAAATAAGCAACACACAATTAAAAAAAAATCCTACCTTGGTGGTGGTGGCAATCAGCTGAGTGACATCATTGAGGCTGTGCAAATGAGGAACCAGCTCCAACCACAAATTAACCTGAGGCAAACAGAGAACAAAGGATATGAATCTATCTCACCACCTACCTACACACTCTCTCTCTGCCTCTCTCTCTCTCTCTCTCTCTCTCTTCTGTCTCTGTTTGTCTGTCCACCTGTCCGTCTATCCACCAGCCCATGTCTATCTCGCTTTGTCCCTCTAGGGCTGTTCACACGGCAAGATTTGGTCCGGTGCTGCACCGGGGGTGCCCCAGTAGAGCGTTCACACGTGCAAATTAGCTCCGGCGTAGCCCCGGAAAAGAGCTTATACCGGAGCAAATTTGACCCACCTCAGGGAGTGGGTCAAATATTTGCTCCGCAGCAAATGCTCGTTTGCGAAGCAGCACCGGTGTAAATTTGCACATATGAACGCAACTGGGTTAAATTAGCTCCAGAGCAAATGCTTGTGAAGAGTACGTATGGCGAGAATGCGTTGCTTTCGTGCTCTGTCGGACTTGCGTAATGTGTGTTGATTCATAACGACACAAGACTTGGCTAGTAACATCTTTCCTTTTGTAGGAGACTGGACTGTCCCGGAGTTGTTTGTTCCTTTGTTGTTTGTTCACAACCCCCCGGCCCCCATAGAATTTATTTTGTGATTTCCCCCCTCATTTTCTGTTTGGCGCATTAGTGTTTGCTTTTCTGAGTGTCATTAAAGTCATCGTTCATTTACGTTTTCTTGGGCGGTCACTCTCGAGCAGAAGGCACGGAGACCGAGAAGGACAAGGACGTGCCGGTCCTGTAGTCGCTTGAGTTGTGTATATACAGTACGTTTTAAACAGAACCAACACAACAGCTCGTTTGTCTTCTGTCGTTTTGCTCTGCTGCAGAAACTGCCGTGTGAACGCAAGTGGGGCAGCCCCGACACTGTACCGGGGCTGCCCCGCTCAGCGGCTTTGTACGTGTGAACGCTCCACACAATTTGCTGCGGTGCAAAATATCCCGCAACAAAATATCTCGGTGCAGCACCGGAGCAAATGTGTGCCGTGTGAACGGCCCTTAAGTATTTCTCTCTCTCTCTCTCTCTCTCTCTCTTCCATCCATCCTTTTATTGATCTCGCAGGTTGCTTTACTATAAACAACTGATATGCCTTAACAGCAGCTCCTTTACTTTTTGTTCTTCTACTTTTTTTCCTTTCATAACTTTGCTGCTGTAAATTGGGAATTTTTCCATTGTGAGACGAATAAAGGGTTTCTTATTCTTATGCTTGCTTTGTTGCTCACTGTTAAAACAATGCATTTAGTCCACAAACATTTGTCTTTAATTCTTCTTTCTTTTGACAGTTGAATAATTTGGAGTGTGCAAAAACCCAGGGTTTAACAGCAGTGCCCTGTAAATGTTATGAGCAGTAATGCTCGTCTTTTTTTCCACACACCTCCATATAGAGTAGAAAATATGTATTTCTTAACAAGTATATAGAAAAAGGATAACAACAACAGGGCGGCCCGGTAGTCCAGTGGTTAGCACGTCGGCTTCACAGTGCAGTGGTACCGGATTCGATTCCAGCTCAGACCTCCCTGTGTGGAGTTTGCATGTTCTCCCCGGGCCCGCGTGGGTTTTCTCCGGGTGCTCCGGTTTCCTCCCACTTTCCAAAAACATGCGTGGCAGGCTGATTGAACACACTAAATTGTCCCTAGGTGTGAGTGTGAGTGCGCATGGTTGTTCGTTTCTGTGTGCCCTGCAATTGACTGGCAACCGATTCAGGGTGTCCCCCGCCTACTGCCCGAAGACAGCTGGGATAGGCTCCAGCACCCCCCGCGACCCTAGTGAGGAACAAGCGGCTCGGAAGATGAATGAATGAATGAATAACAACAACAAACACAAAAAAGGCAACACACATTTACGATCTTGACATTCAAAGACAATAGTACAATCTTATACAGGCCAACCATTACCCGTGTCACGTCCCGTGTCTTCCAGCAGGGGCGGGCTTTTCCCTCCCCCAACTGCACACCTGTTCGTCATTTCGGGTTGATTATCTGCCTTTATTAAGAGGCTCGGGCAGTCCACTCACTGCCGGGGAATTCCACGCCATGCCATTGTTCTCTCGCGCTAAAACCTCTATAGTAGTTTTCTCGTTGCCTTCTAGCCTTGTGGCCGTTTATCTTGCGTTCTCTCTAGTCCCAAAATTGTATATTTAGTATATAGTCTAATCAGACCTTCCTCGCCTTTTGTTTTTTTCTGCGAGCGCTTTCGGTTGTTTCCTAATTTCTTCCCTGGTCCTTATTTGACCAGCGTTTTTTGTTACTGTTTCCCTGTTGGGCTCTTTCTGTTCGTTATTTGACTTTTTGTGTTCATACAAAATCTTTTCGTGTCTGCTTTACCTGGGGATCCACCTCGTTATTTTGTTGTGCACGAGGCGATCTTTCATCGCCTCGGGCACAACGTGACAACCCCAAACGGTTCATCTCTGCAAATAAGGTGCTCTAGTACATACAAATTCTCCCGTGGGGTGAACAACCATGGAATGCAGAAAGCAGATTTTGTGTCAACAGGCCAAAGGGAGTTTGTTAGTTTGTTGTTAAACCTCAAATTATGTAAAGCTGGTGTGGAGCATGTGTGTCATACGTCGCAACAAATCAGGAATGAACTTGATATTTTCTTTTATTGTAATTTATTTTTGGATGTGGACTGTGACGCTGGTTTTGTCTTTTTTTTTTCCTAAGGGTTAACTGTCACTGAAACAAAACGGTTGTTGCAAGTGAGGGAACAAGTTTTTTTTTAAATAATAAAATCCAAGCAAGACAAAAAAAGAAGACCTTAGTATTAACTGAATTCTCTTTTTAATTTTTTTTTTAATGTGGCACCAAAAGGAGCAGAGAATCGGAGTATAGTGTCCCCACTATACTAGAGGATGGTAAGGTGACATCTAACTGCCCAATGCAACATGACAAAACAGATATTCTCTCTTCTTTTTAATTTGTGCAAAATAAAAGATGAGCTTGTCTTTGACTAGGGATGGGTACTGAAAATTTCTCAGTGTCATGTTATTTTAACCACACTTCCATTTTTTAAATGTATTTATTTATTTCCTTTTACAACATATAGCGTATGAACAGTCATTGTGTTCTGCATTCTGGTTGGCTGTGGGGAACCTATTCTCAGAAGTCTGTTCATAAGAAAACAGCACCAACAACTAACCAAAACTGTTCTTCACAGGAAAACACCCGCACCAACCGATTGACTCATTGTCACATGTATAAAAACATAATACCAGTCTGAAAAAATACTTTGTTAAATCCAGCTTCTTTCACCTTAGACAGCTGGCCAAAATAAAACCTCTCCTCTCACATGAACACTTTGAGACAGTAATTCCTGCCTTTGTCACATCCCGGCTCGATTACTGCAGTGCCCTGTACTTTTTTACTTTTTGTACTTTGGAGTCAGCCAGTCCTCCATTCAGCGCCTTCAGCTGGTCTAGAATGCCGCTGCTCGCCTCTTGACTGGTACTCGTAAGAGGGAGCATATAACTCCTATTCTGGCATCCCTTCACTGGCTCCCCATTCATTTTAGAGTTATTTTCAAGATCCTCCTCTTTGTTTTCAAGTCTCTGAATAATCTCGCGCCACCTTACCTCTCTGAGCTCATCCGCCCCTACACACCTGCCCGGCGCCTCAGGTCTGTGGACTAGTCTTTGTTAGAAGTACCAAGAACTAAACTGAGGCTCAAGGGGATTGAGCCTTTTCTGTTGCTGGTCCCTCTCTCTGGAGTGACCTCCCACTGAACATTCGGCAAGCCTCCTCGCTGCCCATCTTTAAAGCCCTCCTCCAAACTCACTTATATTCTTTGGCGTTCGACTCAGCATGACTTAGATTTGTTCTTGATTTTACTGCTTGGTGCTTTCTACCGCCTTTATTACCGATTCGTCTTACTGTTTATTGTGTATGTTAAATCGCTCCATGTACAGCACTTTGTATGCAGCAATGGCTGTTTGAAAGTGCTCTATAAATACTGTTGACTTGACTTGACTTGAAGATGGCGCCCGAGTAGGCAGCTGTCAGCAAGTGTTCTCATGAGCCTTGCTTTTTTTGTTGTTTTTGTGTTTGTTTTGTCACTTTGTGTTTGTTGTTACGTCGTGGGGACCTGATGTGGACTTTTTCAGCATTTTTTGGCCACGACATTCATCAAGGAGGAGAGTGTGCTCGGTGGTTGCGCCTTCTTGGCAGCATGGGTATACCAGCACTGTTTTTGACTGAGTGGAATGTCGGCGCCATTTGACTGTCGTTGCTGGACAGTCCCGGGGCGCTTGTGTCTTGCGCCGGTAATGGGCAGCATTTTTCACAGCCCCGCTGTGTTCAGCGGAGAGATCGGTGCTGTTGAACGGTCTGCGGCTGGATGGATGTAAGTCTTGAGGACCCGACGATGAGAAGAAAGGAGCGTTAGCGCGGAGCGCCGATGCGGATTTGGAACTGGGAGTCGCGGCTTGGAGTTTGAAGCGGATTACGTGGGACAGGAGAAGTGAACTAATCTGTTTTCGTCAATGGACGCTACATTTTCGTGTTTGCTTTCATTTTCAGCATGACGTCTCTGATCCACTGGTGAAAGGACACTTTGATCCTCTCCTCTTTCATCTAGAACTGCTTCAGACAACAAAGTGTATGCAGAAAAGTGTTGAAGATTGCATGACTGTCTGTTTCCTATGTGTTGTGTTGTGTTATTTTAGTTATTTTGACTTCAAAATGGCGCCGCGAGAGTGGCTGCCTTTCCAGCAGCTCCTATATTTTGTTGTTCTACTTCTTCCTTTCATAACCTTGCTGCTGTGAATTGGGAATTTCTCCACTGCGAGACTAATAAAGGTTTTCTTAAAATATTGAAACAAAACTCACAATATTTTGGATGATAATAACATTGGAAGCATTGCCTTGTTGACGTGCCTATGCACATAAAGAGGTTAAAATATTAGGAAGTTAAAGAACCTCACATCTGCCCTCCAGGATGGCCACCAGACACAAGAACCTCTCATTTGGCCTTCTCCGACCTGTCTTTGATATTGGGTTTGATTTAGTATTCTTTTGTTTGTGTCTGTCTCATTAGGTTAATGAGCCCACCTGTGCATGTTTACCCAATCCCTCGTGCTACCCAATCGTCTCTCTCTTCCACTTAGTGTCTTATCCAGATGTTCCTTATTCATTCATTCATTCATCTTCCGTACCGCTTGATCCTCACTAGGGTCGCGGGGGGTGCTGGAGCCCATCCCAGCCGTCTCCGGGCAGTAGGCGGGGGACACCCTGAATCGGTTGCCAGCCAATCGCAGGGCACACATAGACGAACAACCATACACGCTCACACTCACACCTAGGGACAATTTAGAGTGTTCAATCAGCCTGCCATGCATATTTTTGGAATGTGGGAGGAAACCGGAGCATGTTCCTTATTGTCTTGTAAATTTGTTTTTAATTCCTTGCTTTCTTTCATCTGGAGGACAACCCTTCCTCCATCCCCCAAAGATTGAGTCACTACGCACAGTGTGTGATCAGCGTGTTTATATACATTGTGTGTGTGTGTCTGTGTGTGTGTGTGTGTGTGTGTGTGTATGCGTGTGTGCGCGCGGGTGTGTGTGTGTGTGTGTGTATTTTTTTCGTTTTCATGGAGTGTTGTGTGTTAAATTTGGCCACAGTAAATAACAACGCAAGGAAAAGGAAAAACAGATGTTACATTTTGTTTTATGTTACACATCATTCATTTAAAACATCCACTTGTACTGGAAAGATAAGTAAAATACCTTGTTGGCACGATAGTGCTCTTTGACACGTGGCTTTAGCCCTATGTGGAGGTAAAGCTGATCTTTCTGGTTGTAGCGTGTCCATGCCACTTCTTCAAAGCGGTTGGGCTTTGTGTGGATGAATTTGGTGTCTTGAGGTACAGGCTGATTAGGGTCACTGAAAAACATTATCAAAAAGCAAAATGAAACTATTATTAACAGGAAATTAAAAAAGAAAGGACAGGACAAAAATCACAAAATTTCAATATTCAGTTCAGTTTTGTTTGTTTTTTTGGTAGGGAACCCCATATTCCCTAAGCAGCCACCACATAACTCCCCGAGGGGACTCGGTCGAACACCATCTTCAAAACCATGTAGATTGGCTGAGCAAACTGCCATGCACCCTTGACAGTGCAGACAGTGAACAATGTAAAGTGCTTGCTTCTAGCTGTTGACTGGTACACTCAGTTGATGTTTACACATGAAACAAATAGAATCAGTCATTGTGTCCATCCATCCATCCATCCATCCATCCATCTTCTACCGCTTATCCGAAGTCGGGTCGCAGGAGCAGCAGCTTTAGCAGGGAATTCTAGCCAATATCTCCCCAGCCACTTCTTCAAGCTCTTCCCGGGGGATCCCAAGGTGTTCCCAGGCCGGCTGGGTGACATAGTCTCTCCGGCGTGTCCTGGGTCGTCCCCTGGGCCTCCTACCGGTGGGACATGCCTCGAACACCTCACCAGGGAGGCATTCAGGAGGCATCCTAATCAGATGCCCGAGCGACCTTATCTGGCTCCTCTCGATGAGGAGGAGAAGCGGCTCGACTCTGAGCCCCTCCCAGATGACCAAGCTTCTCACCCTATCTCTAAGGGAGAGCCCGGACACCCTGCGGAGAAAACTCATTTCAGCCGCTTGTATGCGGGATCTTGTTCTTTCGGTCACGACCCATAGCTCGTGACCATAGATGAGGGTTGAAACGTAGATCGACCAGAAAATTGAGAGCTTCACCCTTTGGCTCAGCTCCTTCTTTACCACAACAGACCGATACAAAGTCCGCATCACAGCAGACGCTACACCGATCCTCCTGTCGATCTCTCGCTCCCTCCTACCCTGACTCGTGAACAAAACCCCAAGATATTTAAACTCCTCCACTTGGGGCAAGATCTCCTCCACGACCCGGAGGGGGCACTCCACCCTTTTCTGACTGAGGACTGTTGTTTCAGATTTGGAGTTGCTGATTTTCATCCCAACTGCTTCACCCTCAGCTGCGAAACGCTCTAGTGAGAGTTGGAGAGTGTTGCTTGAAAGAGCCAACAGTACCACCTCATCTGCAAAAAGCAGAGATGCAATACTGAGGCCACCAAAATGGACCACTCAACGCCTCGGCTGTGTCTAGAAATTCTGTCCATAAAGGTTATGAACAGAATCCGCGACAAAGGGCAGCCTCGGTGGAGTCCTACCCAACGATTCAGACTTACTGCCAGTAATGCGAACCAAACTCTGGCATCGGTGGTATAGGGGCCAAAGAGCCTGTATCGGGGGGTTTGGTACCACACACCCACGAAGCACCCCCCACAGAACTCTCCAAGGGACACGGTCAAACACATTCTCCAAGTCCACAAAGAACATGTAGGCTGGTTGGGCAAGTTCCCACATACCCTGGAGGACCAGGCTAAGGGTGTAGAGCTAGTCCACTGTTCCACGACCGGGACAAAAACCACACTGCTCCTCCTCAATCTGAGACACGACTTCCTGATGGACCCTCCTCTCCAACACCCCTGAATAGACCTTACCAGGGGGGCTGAGGAGTGTGATCCCTCTGCAGTACGAAAACACCCTCCGGTCCCCCTTTTTAAACAGGGGAAACACCACCCCAGTCTGCCAATCCAGAGGCACTCTCTCCGATGACCACGCAATGTTGCAGAGGCATGTCAACCAGAACAGCCCCACAACATCCAGACCCTTGAGGAACTCCGGGCAGATCTCATCCACCCCTGGGGCCCTGCCACTGAGGAGCTTCTTAACCACATCAGTGACTTCAACCACAGAGATAGGAGAGCCTAACTCAGAGTCCCCAGACTCTGCTTCATCAACGGAAGGCATGTTGGTGGAGTTGAGGAGGTCTTCAAAGTACTCTGCCCACCGACTCACAACTTTTGAAAGTCTCCTTTCTTAATGCAACCACACAATGCAAAATGCTGTAAACAGGTTTATTTAACTAAAATCAATCCAGCAAACGTTACTACCTTTAAACACTGACTTGTGTTTGTAACATTTGAAACAGACAAAATAACAACACTCAGGCATGTATTATTGATCTGCTGTGAAAATAATGACTGATATTACAACAATGTATGAAGTCATTTACCGTATTGGCCCGAATATCAGACGGTGTTTTTTGCATTAAAATAAAACTGAAAAATGGGGGTCGTCTTATATTCGGGGTCTAGACATCATAACCATTCACGACGCTAGATGACGCCAGATATCACTGAAGCGAACGTTGAACTTGACTCCCCAGGCCAAAGTGAACCCCTGTCGCGAAGAATAAAAATAAAAATAGTGGTAGCACGAAGCAGAAAAAAAATAGCTGTAAGAAAGAAAAGAGAAGAAAATAATAGAATAGATAACAGAAAATGGAGAAACGTAGCGACAACCTGGAGAAAAGTCACTCAAAGAGCGGCCAGGTTAACCGGCAGCTGAGGAAAAGTTATGAGGTAATTTACATTTCAAAAACCAGAAGCTGATTTTTCTCTCAAATATATTGTTATAATCATTTGTTTCAGATGTACTGTAAATATTTTCTGTATAAAAATTAATTTGGTGTTCAAAAAGTCTAGATATTTCGGATGAATATTATGGGCAAGTAGGCTGAGGGGGTTTGATTACAGAATATATAGTTTTAAATAGTACATATGGGTTTTGACAGCATCGTGTGGTCAACTGTGTCAAAAGCTGCACATAGGTCAAGCAAAACAAGAGCAGAACGTTTCTTCACATCCATGTTGCACCTTCGGTAATTTACAATTCCTCTTGTTTAGTACTGTGCTTTGCCCGTAAACCAGATTGAAATTGTACATGAGAGTTTAAAAGTCATTTGGATGATTAAAAACAATCTTTTCTAAAATCTTATTCCCAAATTGCAGATTAGATATCTGTCTGTAATTAGTAAGAACTGATGGATCTTTCTCAACAGAAGGGGTTTGAGCACAGCAATTGTAAGAGAGGATGGCGTCTGTCTGAAGAGAGCTGTGAATAATGAGTAAACCCTCATGAAAAAAGTAATGAACCGATTTTAAAAACGATGTGGAGATGGGATCTAAAACATAGGTTGTGGTGAGAGCTGAGAAATAACCTTTATCAATGTCTCAGCATCAATCAGAACAAACTTCTCTCGTGTTTCCCCTTCTTCAAAGAGAGACTCATAGGTGTTAAAATCCAAGGCTTGGCAGTGCGATGAATTTGACCTTACGCCCTCTATTTTAAGATTAAATCTCCATTACCCAATCCAGTTCAGAGTCCTTCAACTCACTCACAAAGCCCTCCATAATCATGCCCCTCTCACCTTTCTGACCGCCTCCACGACCACACTACCTCGCGTAGCCTCTCATTACCTCACCAGACCAGGTATAGAACCACAGGGGGAAAAGGCTTCACCATCTCTGCTCCCACCTTCTATATAGAAGTTACTCCCAAAACCCCTGCACGACTGCTCAGATCTCTGCATGTGAATCTGTGATGTCTTATTCCTGTTTCTATATTGTTTTCCTTCAGTTTTTATCTCAGTATTTTATAAACTGTAAAGTGACTTTGAGTACTCTTTAAAAGTGTTCGATTAAATAAAATTATCATTATCAACTCAACTGTATTTATAGAGCACTTTAAAACAACCATCACTGTACACAATGTGATGTACATGGAGCAAATATCATATATACAACAAACATATACAAAATATACAACAAGAAATTAATAATAAAGACTGTAGAAAGCAGTAAAACTAAGATCAAGTCTGTGTCATGCCGTGTCAAATCCCATAAAACACAAATGAGTTGTGAGATTAGTTTTAAAGATAGGCAGCGATAGGGCTTGCCTAATGTTCAGTGGGAGGTCATTCCAAAGAGAGGGACCAGCAACAGAAAAGGCTCGATCCCCTCAGAGCCTCCGCTTAGTTCTTGGTACTTCGAATAATGCTTGGTCCGCAGACCTTCTCCTCCTCCTCCTGGGCAATCGGCGCCCTTCAGGGACTTGCCCCCCCTAATGGGTCCCACACCTGTTACAACTCTCCCCGGTGCCTCGCAAGGTTCACACCCAGCGTGGGCCCCGGAAGGTCCCTTGCCTGATTATTGTTTAAGGAGGGTTGTGGGGCGGCTACTCCCAGTCCCCTCCGTTCCGGCGGGGTGAGCGCTAGGCGCCTCACCTTCCGGTGAGACTCCACCTCCTTTTTAGGTGGAGCATTTAGCTACGAATGGGGCCCAAGAGCCCTGGCGTTTCCCCACTCACGCCCCTCGGAGGCATCACGCGAGGGCTGGTCCGCAGACCTCATCATTATCTTGCTGCTGGAGGCTGTAAATTTCCCCATTGTGGGACAAATAAATAAAGGATATCTTCTTATTATCGATCCGATCCGATCCTGGGCAATCGGCCCCCGTCAGGGACTTGCCCCCCCTCCCGGGTCCCACACCCGGCACGAATCCCGTTGGTGTCTCGCAAGGTTCCCCGCCAACATTTCCTTCCCACACCTCCCGCAAGCTACCCTTCTCCCTCCGCGCCCACCCTCCCCATTCGCCCTTCGCCCCCCCCTGCCCCCCTTCCACGCGCCACGCCGGCTCCCTCCCTTCTCCCTCCCTTCCACGCCGTGCCAATTCTCTCGCCCATTTCGTCTACTGATTATTCGTTGCCTCTAAGCCTTGTGGCTGTTATTGCGCGTCGTTATTTTCTTTTGTGTGAACTTTATAGCGTTTTTCCAAACAGACTATCCTTGCTATTTTCCCGCAAGCGTTTTCTGTTGTTCTCCTTATTTAATTCCTGGTCCTTATTTTTGTTATTCTCCCGGTCGGGTATTTTTGTGTTGTATTAAAGACCCCTTTGTTCTCTGACAAATCTCTTTCTGTGTCTGCTATTTCGGGGATCCACTTTCAGTTATTTCGTTGTACACAAAGCGATTATTCTGTCGCTTCGGGTACACCGTGACAGTCACCCACCTTTCACACCCTCCACACTGTCTCCTTCCTCCATTCTCCTCATACGCTCCTCCCGTGCAACTCCTTTGGTGACTCATTTTATTACCTTTCAACCCAAACCTCCTTCCACACTTCTCGCACTCAAACTCCACCTGTTCCTCGTTCCTGCGGTGTATGCGTTTCTCGTGCATGGTTAGACCAGCTCTACTCCTGCACACTTTTCCGCACCCCTCATACCGACATACCAACCCATCATTCACTCTCCTCACATTCCTTTCCAGTCTTTCTTCGTTCCTTCCCGCCTCATATCTGTGACCTTTCTGATTTTCCCATTTATACAGGTGATCCATTCGCTCGCTCACTCTCCGCTTCCATCCTTCCGTCACTCGTCAATCTTTCCACCTCCGTCCAGTCCATTCCTGCGTTCCTCATCACTCTCTTCCAGTACAACACCGTTTTCCTTTTGCGCCCCATCCTCTTCCCTCTTCCTTCCAGTTCCTCCCACCATCCCAATACCATAGCTTTTGTTAGTCTTTCATTTCCCATACGCATCACATGTCCAATTCTCTGCAACACTCGCCTCTCGATTTTCCACTCAATGGATTTTACTCCCAGCATTTTCCTTACGTCATACATATTCACTCCTCTTTCTTGCATTTGTCTCAGTGGTTCTCCGTTCCTATCACTCCACACATACCTGTACCACCTATCCATCCACTTCTGTAGTTTCCCCACATCCTTCTTCAACCATGTTCTTACCTGACAGTCATACAGCAAGCTGTTCTCCACACACGCCTCTACTACTCTCCCTTGCCACCTCTTAGATAGTCGTGTCCCTTTCAACCACCCTTTCACACTCCCCCATAGCTTTCCTGCCCTCTTGATCCTGTTTCTCACATCTGCCTGAGTCCCAATCCAGCTTCCTAACACTCTAATCTCCTCACCCTCTAGCGTTCCAAATTCCAGCACTTCCTCCTTCTCCTCATTGTTCCTCTCTTCCCACTGGGCCATTACACTTTTCACTCTCCTTACACTCTCGTGTATCTCTCCTTTCGTTCCCACTATAGTAGTGTCGTCCGCAAACAAGGCGCTCGATACACTCACTTCCTTTGTTTCCGAGCTCCCTCTCTCCCAGCCATGTTCACCTGCGAATGATCCTCCTGGTATCCACCTCCACACCACCATTTTTTCCTCCCTGTTATCTTGATTCCGCGCCGCTAGTGCCTGCCTCATCACCGCCTGATGGTAGATGTTAAAGAGGATCGGTGATGTAGAGCATCCTTCTCGCAGCCCTCTGGCTGGCATCCATCCGCCCTCTGCTCAAACATCTTCCTCACTCTCTTAATCACTCTTTCTCTCACTTCCTTACACGCACTCCGTATATATCCTATTCTCACCCCATTTTCTCCCGGTGCTGACTCCCGTATCTCCCCCATAGCCTCCATGATTTCTTCCCTCTCAGGCACCTCATTCATGATCTCGTTTGCTTCGCTCGCTCTACTATCGTCCCTGAGATCTACTGCTCCTTGAACTGCCTCTTTTATCACTCTCGGTTCTTTCCCGTACCTCTCCCTCGACACGCTTTCAAAATGCTCCCTGAACTCCTCTGTTGTCACCGTCGTGCTCCGAGCGGCCGGTTTATCCCTTTTTCCTAACTTCCTCAAACATTTATACATGTCGCCAATCCTTCCTCTAGAACATGCTTCCTGGCAGTCCTCAATCACTCCTTCCCACCAGTCTCTTTCCAGCCTCATCAGCAACTTCTTCAATTCCTTTCGCGTTTCCTTCACTTCCGCTTTTAGTCTGGTAAGTTCTTCTTCCATCTCCCCCACTCCTCTCCCTCCTCCCCTCACTCTCAACCTTCTCCTCACATTCAGTGTCTCCAACTTCTTATTCCTTCTGTCTACCCTTTCCCCTATCCTCTTCTTCATCTCTTATATCTCCTCCTCTCTCCCTACCGTCCAAGGATTGGATATTTCTCTTCTCTCGCTTCCACATACCTCCACTGCTGTTTCCACCATTATGTTCGCCAGCTCCGTCCACCCACTTTCCTTTCCCCGTCCTTCCTTGTTCAACTCCTCCAGTTTCTCTCTTGTCCTCTCCTCATATTCTCTTTTCTTCTCCTCCACTTTCAAGACCTCCCACTTCGCTTGTACCATTCTCCTTTGGGTCCTCTCTTCTGTCCTCCATCTCTTCCACTCCCCATTTACCTTCATACACACCGGTCTGTGGTCTGACAATTCATACTCACTCATAGTCCACATCCTTTTCACCATGCGGTGTCTCTCATTCCCTTTCACCAGAAATCCATCCAACTCATACCATTTCCCGCTCGCCATGTGTCGCCACGTCCCCCTCCTTCTAAACCTCCTATAGCTGTTAACATATGCCAGATCGTGCTCCTGACACCATTCTATTAAATCCCTTCCGGCTTCATTCATCCTCCCCAACCCATGCCCCCCACACACTCCTCGTATCTTCACATTCGTTCCCACACTTGCATTGACGTCTCCTCCAATTACCAGTCTTTCCCTCCCATCGCCACCTGACTCCCCATATCTCGTCGGCAACTCACCATCTCTCGTACGTCCGTTTCCCAGCTCGGTTGGAAGACCGACACCAACCTGAGCCCTCCCAGCACCACTGCCACCACTCTCTCTCCCAGCCACTTCTGTTGTCCTTCGTCTATCCACATCCTCAATGCCGTTCCCCTCAGCATCTCCTGCTTTCCTCCCATGAACAAGCGCTACCTGTTCATCCTCCTCACCCAACCACACCAACCCGGCTTCTTCTGCCTTTAGTTCGGTCATCAGCACCACTTCCCAGTTTTCTTTGTTGACTCTTTCTGCTACTCTCCTCAACCGCTTTCTTAATGTTTCTCTCACACTCAATCTCCTCACATTCCATGTGACTATCACTCGTTCACCGTTCTTGTCCCGAGCTTCAGTTCTGTTTCCCCCTTCCCGTCCCGCCCTTCCTCTCCTCCTGTCTCCTTCTTTCATTCCTCTCTCTTCTTTTATTGTTTCTGCTCCTTGCTCCCCTCTTACTTTCAGGGCCTGGATGGGGGTGAATCCCCACCAGTCTGTCTTTCACCCACCCTCCCACATGTCTTTTGTCCATCCTGCCTTGCTTGCGCTTCCTTCTCACCATCCCCAACTCTCACCCTGGGGAACCTTTTTCCCACCTCGTCGCGCCACGTGCGGGTCCTAAAAGGGCCCTCGCCTGACTTTTATTTAAGGAGGGTTGTGGGGCGGCTACTCCCACTTCCCTCCGTTCCGACGGGGCGAGCATCGGGTGTCTCTCCGTCCGATGAGGTCCCTCCTCCTTCCCTGTCAGCTGGTAGGTATTCAGCCGCAGCAGGGGCTCGAGTCCCCCGGCGTTCCCCCTCGCGCCACGTGGAGGCATCCCACCATGCGAGGGCTCATCATCATCATCATCATCATCATCATGCTCCAGAAATTAGCCTTCATTCAGTATTCCCATGGGTTCAAGTAGAGTGAAGCAAGCAGCACAACAACAGTGCATTTGTGGGACTGTACCCGGTTTTGGCGAAGTTTGTCCAATAAGTCATCATCACGGCACTGAGCATAATGTCATTCTTCGAAAAATTGCAGGGAAATAGCTCAGTTGGTCCAATCATTGGAAGGCCAAACACATAGGGGATCTCATCTCCATGAGATGCGTCAGCCCAGGGTGGCACCTAATGAGCAACAGAGTTATTAGAATCAAACTACAGTAAGCTCACTGTTACAATTTGTGTGGTGTATTTAACTATTAGGACATAACATCCACAAAAAGAAAAAAAACAAAATAAAAAGAGTAAGGCAGCCATTTTAATGTCATCATGAATTACAAATGACCATTCAAATGAATTTGGGCGGGTGTGTAATATGTAAATACAACAGAAAATTATGATTTGCAAATCTTTGGTCACACAACAATTGTTCGTTAATCATTTGTGATGCATTAGTTAAAGATGAAGTCATGGTGAGCAATTATGAACTCATGATGAATTAATCATTTGCAACTACTTAAGAATTATGAATTAATCATTTACAAACATTAACATATGATTGGCTCATGATTAAGAAATCCATGACTAATCACTATAATGCAATAGCAAAACATCAAATCATAATGGTCAAATATTAACTTACAATGAATTAATATTTTGCAGCTACTATTAATTACTAAAATAACTACAATACTATTAATTCATATTTTGAAAATATAAACTAATGATTAACTCTTCATTATGAATATCCTTGACTGATTTTTGTAATGCATTAGCTAAAGAAGAACTCATGACGGCCAATTGTGAGTTCACGTTGATTAATTTTTAACTATTGAAGGATCAGGAGCCCCTCCGTGAGTCGTCACCTTACCGTGGTGGAGGGGTTTGTGTGTCCCAATGATCCTAGGAGCTAAGTTGTCTGGGGCTTTTATGCCCCTGGCAGGGTCACCCATGGCAAACAGGTTCTAGGTGAGGGGCCAGACAAAGCACGGCTCAAAGACCCCTGATGAAGATTAGAATAAATGGATCGAAGTTTCCCTTGCCCGGACGCGGGTCACCGGGCCCCCCTCTGGAGCCAGGCCTGGAGGTGGGGCTCGTTGGCAAGCGCCTGGTGGCCGGGCCTACACCCATGGGGCCCGGCCGGGCACAGCCCGAAGAGGCAACGTGGGTCCCCCTTCCCATGGGCTCACCACCCATGAGAGGGGCCAAAGGGGTCGGGTGCAATGTGAGCTGGGCGGCAGCCAAAGGCGGGGACCCTGGCGGTCCGATCCTCGGCTGCAGAAACTAGTTCTTGGGACATGGAATGTCACCTCTCTGGCACGGAAGGAGCCCGAGCTGGTGTGTGAGGCAGAGAATTTCCGACTGGATATAGTCGGACTTGCCTCCACACACAGCCTGGGTTCTGGTACCAGTTCTCTCGAGAGGGGTTGGACTCTCTTCCACTCTGGAGTTGCTCACGGTGAAAGGCGCAGAGCAGGTGTGGGCATACTCATTGCCCCACGGCTCAGTGCCTGTACATTGGGGTTCACACCGGTAGACGAGAGGGTTGCCTCCCTCCGCCTTCGGGTGGGTGGACGGGTCCTGACTGTTGTTTGTGCATATGCACCAAACAGCAGCTCAGCATACCCACCCTTTTTGGAGTCCTTGGAGGGTGTGCTGGAGAGTACTCCTGCTGGGGACTCCCTTGTTCTGCTGGGGGACTTCAATGCTCACGTGGGCAATGACAGTGAGACCTGGAGGGGCGTGATTGGGAGGAACGGCCCCCCGATCAGAACCCGAGTGGTGTTTTGTTATTGGACTTCTGTGCTCGTCACGGATTGTCCATAACGAACAGCTTGTTCAAACATAAGGGTGTCCATATGTGCACTTGGCACCAGGACACCCTAGGCCGCAGTTCGATGATCTACTTCGTAGTTGTATCATCGGATTTGCGGCCGCATGTTCTGGACACTCGGGTGAAGAGAGGGGCAGAGCTGTCAACTGATCACCACCTGGTGGTGAGTAGGCTCCGATGGTGGGGGAAGATGCCGGTCCGTCCTGGCAGACCCAAACGTATTGTGAGGGTTTGTTGGGAGCGTCTGGCGGAATCCCCTGTCAGAAGGAGTTTCAACTCCCACCTCCGACAGAGCTTTTCCCATGTTCCGGGTGAGGCGGGGGACATTGAGCCCGAGTGGACCATGTTCCGTGCCTCTATTGTTGAGGCGGCCAATCTGAGTTGTGGCCGTAAGGTGGTTGGTGCCTGTCGTGGCGGCAACCCCCGTACTCGCTGGTGGACACCAGCAGTAAGGGATGCCGTCAAGCTGAAGAAGGAGTCCTATCGAGCCTTTATGGCCTGTGGGACCCCAGAGGCAGCTCACGGGTATCGACAGGCAAAGCGGAACGCAGCTTCGGTGGTCGCCGAGGCAAAAACCCGAGCGTGGGAGGAGTTCGGTGAGGCCATGGAAGCCGACTTCCGGACGGCTTCGAGGAAATTCTGGTCCACTATCCGACGTCTCAGGAGGGGGAAGCAGTGCACCACTAACACTGTGTACAGTGGGGATGGGGCGCTGCTGACTTCGACTCGGGACGTTGTGAACCGATGGGCAGAGTACCTCGAAGACCTCCTCAACTCCACCAACACGCCTTCCTTAGAGGAAGCAGAGCCTGGGGACTCTGAGGTGGGCTCTCCTATCTCTGTGGCTGAAGTCACCGATGTGGTTAAAAAGCTCCTCGGTGGCAAGGCCCCAGGGGTGGATGAGATCCGCCCGGAGTTCCTCAAGGCTCTGGATGTTGTGGGGCTGTCCTGGTTGACACGCCTCTGCAACATCGCGTGGTCAACAGGGAGAGTGCCTCTGGATTGGCAGACCGGGGTGGTAGTCCCTCTTTTTAAAAAGGGGGACCGGAGGGTGTGTTCCAACTACAGAGGGATCACACTCCTCAGCCTCCCTGGTAAGGTCTATTCAGGGGTGCTGGAGAGGAGGGTCCGTCAGGAAGTCGAGCCTCAGATTGAGGAGGAGCAGTGTGGTTTTCGTCCCGGCCGTGGAACAGTGGACCAGCTCTACACCCTTAGCAGGGTCCTCGAAGGTAAGTGGGAATTCGCCCAACCAGTCTACATGTGTTTTGTGGACTTGGAGAAGGCGTTTGACCGTGTCCCTCGGGGAGTTCTGTGGGGGGTGCTTCGAGGGTATGGCGTACCGAACCCCCTGATACGGGCTGTTCGGTCACTATACCACCGATGTCAGAGTTTGGTTCGCCTTGCCGGCAGTAAGTCGGAATCGTTTCCAGTGGGGGTAGGACTCCGCCAAGGCTGCCCTTTGTCGCGGACTCTGTTCATAACCTTTATGGACAGAATTTCTAGGCGCAGCCGAAGCGTTGAGGGGGTCCGTTTTGGGGGCCTCAGTATTGCATCCCTGCTTTTTGCGGATGATGTGGTGCTGTTGGCTCCTTCAAGTGGGGCTCTCCAACTCTCACTGGAGCGTTTCGCAGCCGAGTGTGAAGCGGTTGGGATGAAGATCAGCACCTCCAAATCTGAAACCATGGTCCTCAGTCGGAAAAGGGTGGAGTGCCCCCTCTGGGTCGGGGAGGAGATCTTGCCCCAAGTGGAGGAGTTCAAGTATCTTGGGGTCTTGTTCACGAGTGGGGGCAAGGGGGAGCGGGAGATCAACAGGCGGATCGGTGCAGCGTCTGCTGTGATGCGGACGTTGTATCGGTCTGTCGTGGTGAAGAAGGAGCTGAGCCAAAAGGCGAAGCTCTCAATTATACGGCCCTGGATAAGCGGTAGATGATGGATGGATGGATGGATGGATCAGGAGTTAATAATTATAATAACTGTGGTTGAAGAGCTTGTCTGCAGCTGTTTTGCCTGATTTGTAAGTTGTGGTTTATGACTGAAAAAGTGTCTAAAATGGGGTAATAATTACAACTACCTGTGCATTTTTTCAAGAAAAACACATGAAAATGCTCGTAAGTGGACTGCTTCATCCATGACTTGGCTTCTTGTTTTCGAGACACTTAATTTTTTTTGTCACAATCTTCTATTTCTTGCTTCATGTGTGGCCAATGGCGGAATAGTGGTCGAGTGATTAGCATGTCCACATCACAGTGCAGAGGCCATGGGTGCGATTCCGACACATAGCATGTTTTCCCCGTTCCTGCATGGGTTTTCTGTGGGGACTCTGGTTTCCTCTCACATTCCAAAAACATGCAGGGTAGGTTAATTGAACACAATTGTCCCTAGGTGTAACTGTTGCCCCTTTTCCGCAAAAAAAAAAAAAACTTATGCTGTGCTTGTTGGTGCTTAACAAGTGCTTACGAAGCTTACGTGTTCGTTTTCCCCCCGGCAAAGAGCCAATCGATATCATCATCGCTATTGTACGTCAATGTTTATGTGAGCGCCTGCGTTATTTGCCACGATTTCTCACGTGAAGGTCCCATGTCTTCTACTTTATATTTTGCAAGCCTGCAGGAGGTGGCATATACAAAATATGATGCTACTAAGGGCTCTCCATCGTTGTCATAGGTACAGGGAACGGCGGGTAATTATCAGAGCTCTGTGCACATTTCGATTCCTAGTAATGAACATGCTACTGTTAGCATCTGGTAGACAACGTAGTTTCGCATTGATTATATTTGTATGTACCGTATTTTCCGCACTAAAAAGTGCACTGGATTATGAGGCGCACCTACTGAATGGCTCTTTTGTATATATTTTTTTATACACTGGACACATCGCATTATAAGGCGTAATCTACAATGCCTCCACTAGATGGTGCTACGCTCCTTCTATTCAACTCGAGGGGTGTCGTTCAACTCGAGAGGCATTCATGACCGCCTCTGAAAAAACGTAAATTAACTATTACTGTACTTAAATGAAACTACGAAATGGAAAATAATGCATTAAAACAGAAAATAAAGCAAGGAAATAACAAAACCATTGAAAACCATTAATAAAGTCTGGGTTGAAAAAAAAAATAAAACCACAGCTCTCCTTTTTTCAACAAATACAGGTGTGTCTTTGGCCGTCTCCGTGCCTTTTCTTCTTTCGTTCAACTCCAGAGGCGTTGATGACCGCCTCCAAAAAATGCATTAGCATTTTCTTGATCATAGCTCCAACTGAACGATCAGATGTCAGTAGTAGTTTTCTATTCCTTTGTTGTGTATTCACAAATGATGAAATCACAATATAAATTCTGTACAGGGGGGTATAGAATTTATTCTCGCTTGCTTTTCAGTTTTGATGTATTATTTTCAATTTTCGTAGTTTCATTGAAGTAATCGTTCATTTCCTTTTTTACAGCCAGGGACATGCAAAGAGCCTTTTAGATGCCTCCTAAAAATAAATTACCGCAAGCTGGAGCTGTGCAAGAAGATGGCACTGACCTGCTGTGTAGTTCATAATATTTGTGAGGAACATGGAGAAAACCTCCTTGAGGAGCTACCAGGCACACGTGCACACTATCAGCCTCCTTTCCAACCCTTACCAGATAATGGTCATCGAGAAGGGGCAGACATTAGGGCAGACTAGATGGAATATTATAACAGTACTTAATGTTGACTGCATGATTGAAGGTGGGTACAAACAACACAACACAACAGAACAAAGTTAGAGTAAACACTCCCGAATCCCACTTTCGTAGTGCAGGGGTCGGCAACCCAAAATATTGAAAGAGCCATATTGGACCAAAATAAACAAAAAAATATATATGTCTGGGGCTGCAAAAAAAAGCCTTATAATGAAGGCAACAAATGCTGTATGTATCTATATGAGCTATATTAGCCTACTATCAACATGACTAAGTTGGCGACAAATACACATTTCATTCGTGATTACAAGTTTTTTTTCTCCCCCTGCAGTTCATCCTGTAGATGAGGGGTGCCCAAACCTTTTTGACGGAATATCTACCTTTCGTACAACCAACCTCCCGCGATCAACCTGTTAACGCACACGCGCGCATGCGCACACACTCACACACGCATGCCGTAATAAGCAACAGCCAGAACGGCCGCTGAGATGAACGAGGCACGGGACGCACTTTCGCAGCATGCTAACTATCGTACCTTACGTGTACCATTTAAAAATGCATCTCTTGGCCTTCCAAATTCCCATTCTTAGCAAGTACCCTTGGTGAATTGAACACAAAAGGCAGTTGTTCTATTCATTTATTTATTTATTTTAAACAACAGCCCCCTGACTGAAATCCCGCCCTGCTAATAAACGTGTGTCGCAGGCTATAACGCAACGATGACGAAATGTTGACATTTAATATTTATTCGACACATTTTTACAGCATCGGAAAATGTTAATGTTTGTGTCATGTTTGTCCTCTGACAGAAACTAAATGAAAACAAAAAAAAAGTTTACCCCTCCCCTCTTTTTCCATTTTCAAACATTTTTGAAAACGCTCTAGGGAGCCACTGGGGGCGCTAGAGAGCCGCATGCGGTTTGAGATCCATGTGTTGCTGACCCCACGTCTTAGTGCAACACGAATTGACTGAACAAATAATGAACCAAATCTAGTTATGGCGAATTTTCTAAAATCCACAAATGAATTAGTGACGAAATGAATGAATGGATGAAGGCTATGAGGCAAACTAATTTGTTGCACTAACCGAAAGACAGTGGTACCAAAACACAAGGGAGAGGGGCTGACAAACACGACAAGACAACACACAACACAGGTCCCCCATCCTCCAACTCTGAATGGAACAGAGTCCTTTTAAAAGTGGTGGTTAATCTTTGCAAGTGGAGGCACATATGAAGCTATTCAGTAATTGGGTTA
Organism: Hippocampus zosterae; assembly: GCF_025434085.1. Classification (NCBI taxonomy): domain Eukaryota; kingdom Metazoa; phylum Chordata; class Actinopteri; order Syngnathiformes; family Syngnathidae; genus Hippocampus; species Hippocampus zosterae. The sequence continues at coordinate 2,836,013 of NC_067458.1, forward strand.
CTCTCCCTTGCATTGATTGGTCAGCAAAATTAGGTGTAAGGGCCACCAATCAGGAAGGAGCAGGAGGAGAGCTCCTGCACGCAAATGTTTCTCCAAAAACAGAAAAAATAAAATAAAGGGCCACGAGATATTGTGGGCCGTAACAGTAAGGTTGTTCTTGCGAACATTTATGCTCCCAAAACCTTTTTTCGATGGGTATTCTCAAAGTTACTTTATCTGTCCCAACATAGTTTAATTTTGAATGGCGATTTTAATTGTTGGCTTGACCCTTTATTGGATCGCCCTCAACAACTTCAGTGCCGCAATCTAATTCTGCCAAGATGCTGGGAGCTTTCATGGATGCGATAAAGATTTGAGATCTGAAGGTGGTCAATCTATCTCAGCATATTGATAGTTAAGACTCTTAGTACGCCATATCTAAGGTACCAAAGATTTACAGTGTAAGGAGTGAATGGCTTTACAAGTGGAGTCTCATCTTCTTGCATTACACCACCAGACTGCTTCTTCTTTCAAAATAAAATTTTTATGAGCAGACAGATGAAACGAGCAGATTGTTGGCTCACCAGTTGCGCCAAAGATCTGCGTCCCAGTAAATCCCAAGTGTGGAATCTGATGTAGGTGTTACATCTGACCCCTGACATTCATAGATTATTATACAACATTGTACATATATGACCATATCTTTGATCATGTAGAATCCAAATCCTTTTTTGATAAGCTCACACACCTGCTTTTAGATCTTTGTGTGAGGAATTAGAGAACATTGTTGCAGCTTGGAGAGGGCGATGAAGGGCTTGCATATTTGCAAAAACCCAGGCCCAGAGGCGTTTTGGAAGCAGTTTGCTCAATACTTATGGGAGATGCTCAAGAAAGTTCTTGAGCTTGGTATATGGTACTCACCCAAACACTGAAGAAGGCATCTATTGCTTTAATTCTGAAGAAGTGCAGAGATCCTTTACAATATATTTCTTACTAGCCCCTTAGTCTTTGAAACATGGATTTCAAATTGCTTGCTCTTCGTTTGGAGAGTGAATTGTCACTACGTAATTATTTCACAGGACAGAATTGGATTCATTGGCACTAGGCACTCTCTTTTTTTCTTTTTTTAACCTCGAAGGGTTATTTAATGTGGTGTATATCCTCTACGTGGATACAATTTGTTACTTTTGTTCGACTTGTCTCGCTCAGTTCTTGAAGCTCCCTCAGTCTTAAGTGCTTTTTTAAAAACTTTTTTTTACTTGACTTGTTGACTTGACTTGACTTTTGATTTCCAGATATAATTTACATCTAGAGAAGAGAGATATTTACGGTGTAAATACATTGGCCAAAGAATACCCACAGGTAAGCTTTCCATTCCAAGTTTCTAACTTAGGATTTGCCTATCTGGGTATATGTGAAAGACACTGTGGTTGACATGTGCGGGATGAATTTTATTGCCCTGTTTACAAAGGTCAAGCAAAGGTCAAGCAAGATTTTGATCCTTACCTAATCTTATTACAGCGACTCCATTACATCTTATTAAATGAACGTTTTCCCACATGTTCTGTATTAGATGTATTAGAATGCGTTCTAATTTTTCTCCCTCTTTTAAAAAAAAAGTTGATCATCTTTTTACCGATTTTGTTTCGGTAAAAAAAAAAAAAAAAAAAAAAAAAAACCTAGGTTACATAGCCAGATCTTACAATGGGCTAAAGCGTTAGGTAGTATTGCTCTTCCAAATATTCTGTAAAAAAAACAAATGTGACTGGTTTCACTTTGACACCTTAGAATCTAAGGTGTCAAACTCCAATCCTGGAGGGCCACTGTTCTACATATTTTCCAAGTCTCCCTGTTGCAACACACCTGATTCAGATAATCAGGTAATCAGCAAGCTCTGCGGAAGCCTGACATTGAACCTGTTCACTTGAACCAAGTGTGTTGCAACAGGCAGACTTGGAAAACATGCAGGACAGCGCCCCTCCAGGACCTGAGTTGGACACCTATGCTCGAGAGACGTCGATTATGACTGGAATAACATTGAAATCCAGAGCATATTCGTCTCTTTTGCCCCCCACCTCTACGTATTTGGAAAATGTTGTCGTATTTTATTGCCTTAAATTTTCGAATCACTTTCTCTTCGGGTTACAGACCAACTCTGTTCAGGATCTTGCTGGATGGCATGTTCTCTAAGAGGGCTAAAGACTTTTAAGGATCTCTACATTGACCTCATTTCTGCCTCTTTTCAACAGTTGATGTTTTCATTACTTCAAGGACAGTTTTTTGTTTTTTTTTAGATACCTCCAAATTCATAGTTATGTTCGCATTTTGTGGCTTGGTTTTCCTGCAATCCCTTCTACTTCAAATGTTGATTTCATTCTTGAACCGCTGCCATCACTGAAGGGTTCTGTGTCTGCCATTTATGTTAAGATTTACAAAATTGATCATTGAATATTCATAAAACTATTTGGCAGATTGATCTACAGCGAGAAATGTCAGATGATATTTGTAGAGAAATTTTGCAGGGAACAAAATTAATTAATTTGTGCCAAACACGGCTTTAATTAGTGTTGAATTATTCTTTGAGGCCCTGTACTACAGGGCCTCAAAGAATAATTCACCTTATATTTATACTGGCCAAAATATATTCCCTTTGTGAGCAGTGCAAACAGGTTAAAGCTGACTATAAATTTACATGTTACGGCTTTGCCTTTCCTATTGGTCTGGTATTTTTACTGGGATGTCCAAGGTCACAGGGGTAGATATAGCTATAAATTGCATTGACCATTATGTTTGGTATTCTTCGCCCTGCACTCAGTTCGCCTTCAAATAAGCACAAAAAGACAGTTTGAAAAAAAAAATATTTGTGGGTTTTCGCAAACCATCAGTTGTTTTTTGTTTGATGTTTTGATATGTAATACACCCCACCAACCTTGATCACCAACCTTTTCCACTCTCAAATAAGACATCACCTGTTGACTGTGTTTTTTTAGTTCTGGACCTAATTGTTTTCTATCTTCAATTGTGAAGTCAATTAAAGGTCCATCATTGGGGTCAATCATCTAGTCATGCTTTACTTGTGCCATTTCGAGTGGCATTATTGATCTGTCTATAGTTAATTGTGCAATGTTTGCTGAGATACACATGGTGAATAGTAAATGAACCTTCACTTGTGTAGTGCTTTTTCTACCTTTTTCTACCTTTGGCCAAGTTCTTTGGCCAAGTTGTTTTGGCGGAAAATGGGTAACAGTCACACAGGGACAATTTAGAGTGTTCAATTAACCTACCCCGCATGTTTTTGGGGAATAATACATTTTATTGTGGGCAGATGTTTTTGGGGAATAATACATTTTATTGTGGGCGGATACCTGTACACCTAAAGAAAACCCACGCAGGCACCGGGAGAACATGCAATCTCCACACAGGAGGGCCGGCTGGATTCAAACCCAAGACCTCTGCACTGTGAGGCAGATGTGTTAACCAGTCTATCATTGTGTCACCAATTACAGCTTTAAGTCCAATTAACCCCTGACCCTTAAATAGTTAAAATTATTCAACAAGAATTTTTCTTTGTGAATTAGTCTTACGTGAATGCATTGCAAGGATTAGTGAAGGTTATTCCTTAATTAATTGTTAATTATTTGTTAATATTTGCAAATGATTAATTTACAATTACTACAAACTAAATGCTGCAAACTATTAATATGAGTTAATATTTGTTCATCATGTCTTCATTTCTTAATCATAAGCTAATCCTTAATATTTGCTAATTATTCATTCATAATGCTCCAATTGTTGCAAATTATTGATTCATCATGAGTTCATAATTGATCATTTATACTTCATCTTTAAACTAATGCATTACAAATGACTGCGACTGGCTGGCAACCGATTCAGGGTGTCCCCCGCCTACTGCCCGAAGACAGCTGGGATAGGCTCCGGCATCCCCCGCGACCCTAGTGAGGATCAAGCGGCTCGGAAGATGAATGAATGAATGAATGAATTACAAATGATTAACAAACAATCATTATAAAATGTTTGCTTTTTGTTTTTGCAAATATTCACTCATTCGGAATTTGATGCCTGCATTGTCTTTCATTGTCTTGCTGAAATAAGTAAGGATGTCCCTAAGACATTACATAGATGATGTGCAATTTACCCATGCCGTGACCAAATAACACACCCCTATATTGTACCATCACAGATGCTTGCTTTTAGAATTGCACGAATCACGCTTGATACGTTCCTTTTCCAATTCACAATGAGAGAATATTTATAAGAAATAACAATAATGATCTAACTTTGAACTTCAAATATCTTATTTCATCCTATAGTGCAGGGGTGCCCATTACGTCGATCGCAGACTGGTCCCAAGTCGATCGTGAGAGGTGTAGCGAAGAAAAACAAACAAACAACCATTTATGTGTCTTTGTGCATGTTAGTAATATATTTTTTGTATTAATGTACACTGCACCCTAATCATCCTATCAGTCTCATTTTCACAAAAAAAGTAAAAAATCTTTATAAAATAAAGCAGGTAAATCTTGAACCTGCGGTGGCGCATGACCTGCGTCGCCAGATGTTGTTAGCACTCAGCAGTCTGCAATTGCAGCTTGTGATCAGCTGTTGCTCTATATATTTTATCACTGTCATTATTCTCATTCAGTTTGTTTTGTGTACAATTCACAGAGGGCACGGGCAAAGAATAGGAATCTAGAGGGCAGAGGGAAGCACTTTAAAATGGTGTGTGTGAGCTATGATAGTTGCAAAAGTGTGTTGCTCATCATGGCTTACGTGTGTATGTGCATGCGCATGGTAGGGGTCGATCGCAAGAGGTTGGTTGATCGAAAAGTTGATATTCGGTCCAAAGAGTTTGGGCACCCCTGCTGAAGTGTATTCAACTGAATATAGTTTGAAAATGTTATGCAAGTCATTGTATTCTGTTTTATTTACATTTTACACAACATTCCAACTTCACTGGAATTGTGTTTGTAAGCATCTCCAGGATCCTGAAATGCACCTTGGAAGTAACTTAGAATATAACTGTCAATGAGTTTACTAGCTGTGCAATGGTTTATAACATCATATTTATTTAAAAAATATTGATGATTACCGCGAGGAAACAAGTATGTGAGAGACTCACCTGTTCTGTTTGACAGTGATGATAGAATGCATAGAAGTAAGTCGGAGACCCAAAGCTAGAGTGCAGGTCAGCTGTGGCAACAGCAGGTGCCACCCACTGGTGATCCGTGAATAGGGCCAGCAAGGTCTTCCTGCGTGTTTCTGGGTTGTGCCTATCGGCCCAATCTGTGTACATAAACTTGATGGTCTCTCTGAGTATGTCTTTACCCTCTGGATAGCCATAGAGGTCATCCACAAAACTTGACACAGCGTAGTCGAAGTCATTGGCCTGAACACCATTTTCACTGTCCACAATCAGCTCCACAAATTTAAGACCTTCACCCTGGTTCACTCCAAGCATAATATCATAGTTAAGGAATTCACCTGAAAATAAAACAGAGAAGAAGGTTGACACGCTATAAAAAGTGTCAGCATTTTTTTCTATTGATCCATTCATATATGGCACTCTGACATATTGTATTTAATTGAAAGATGTTTGTTGTTTTTTTTTCTCTGTCTCCTTTCTTCTTTCTACATACATTCTTGCTGCTGGAGGCTGTAAATTTCCCCAGTGTGGGACGAATAAAGGATATCTTATGTTATCTTATCTTATTCATACATCCATAACCCATTCATCCACCTTGTTCTGCCGAGTAGTTCTTTCGGTCCCTATCCACCGCTTGTGACCAGAGGGTGGACATATTGTTTTATATTGACAAATTTATTTTGTCGACTAAATTAGGAGCTATGTCTTTTACCTCAGCTCGATCTTTACCAAGACTGCAGGGTCTTATCCCGACCCAGCGAGGCAGCGCGACCTTTTTCTGACTTAGAACAAGGGTCTCAAATTTGGAGGTGCTGGTTCTCATCCCAACCCGGATGGAACAGTGAATAATGGGCTCTGGAACTCCATAATGCTGAAGTGCTCACACCTACTTGGTACCTCTCATATGTAGTGGGAAACGGCTCAACCTCACATGCTTCAGACAACAGCTCTGACTCGTTAGACGCCAGACACGTGATGTTCCATGCCTCCAAAGCCAGTTTCTGTAGCCGATTGAAATGACAAGGCCCCAACACCTTTGGCCCCTTTCCCCCCCATGATGAATGGGACCCATGGTGCCTCTCCGGGCTGTAGGGTCAGCCACCAGGTGCTTGCCATCAAGATTCCAGGCCTAGTTCAATAGGGGAGATCCAGTGACCCATGTGAGGGAAAAGGTGTTCCAGATATTTCTTCATAACAGGGGGTTCTTGAGCTATGTTTTGTCTGGTCCCTCACCTATGAGCTGTTTGCCCTTGGTCACCCAAACTGCTCCACCACAGAAAGCGGACAGCTCAAGGAGTGTTAAAATCAAATTGTACTCCAAAATTAGGTGGAATTTGGCTACTTCCACTGGTTACATCAAGTACAGTATGATGATAATGTATGAAAGACTAAATAATAAATAGTTGAACCCAAAGTTTTCTTGTACCTTGTTCCATGAGTATCTGAGGGTCATCAGGGATTACATCACCATCAATAACAGGTCCAAAAGCAATGTGGTACCGTGCTGGCTGGATGTCTTGATCCACCAACTCTTGGTAATGCTTTCTCTGAAGACACGTCACAAGCTCAACTGTGTCGTCAAGATTACAGCCAACTTTGCGGCCCAGCATTCTGGCATACTTAGCTGGCTGGAAGCTAACAGCCCAGCTTGACAGTGCTGTGCCACTCTGGGTGATGGCCCTTTGAAACAGCCCTAAATATATTTGAAGCAGAGAAAGGAAAAAAAGGGGGCAATTATTTTGATAAAGTTTTTTTAAATGACACCAGTAATGAAACATGCAAATCAAAAACTAAGTATTATTGTTATTATACAAAAAAATAATAGCTAAAACCTGAGTAAAGAGCTTTGTGCAATCATAAATAATGTTTATTTGCTTTATTTATTTCAAGGATAGCCCTTTCAGAATTATCTTCTTATTTTCAAGTGTTTTTTAAAAAAACATTCATTTAATCACTTTAAATGAATCATTAAAACAACATTAAAATTAATGGTAACAGAACAGATACAAGAACATTTAGACACAGAGACACCTCCAAACACAAGCACAAACGCACATACTCACACTTGATGCTGTCCAAGTCAATATTTGACAATATATACATCGAATATATATATACACATAGAACATACAAACTATATAGTACATACACAGTACAACCAAGACATGATATAGAGCACACAAAAAAGTATATATATATATATATATATATATATATATATATATATATATATATACATATATACATCTTTTCCTGGCTCAGCATCTTCCAATTCTATATATCACATAGGCTAGGCAGAGAAAAAAACAAAAAGAGCAGGATATGTAAAGACCACAATTATCCCTCTCACTGTGAGGAATTTGCAAATGAATAAAGGGACAAATTTGATGGTATCAGATCCCGCACGTTATCCCAGAATATCGTAAAAAACATTTTATGGTTTCTTTAAGGAACTGATGTTAAAATGTTGTGAATATATCATCAGATAAGTGTCATCCTCACTGCTTATGAAATGGCAGTGGTGACCCCCTTCTGAAAAGTAATTTAGACACCACCATTTTAAATAATTGCCAACCTGAATTCAAATTTGTGTTTTTGTGTGTGTTGGTGTTGTTTTTTGTGTTTATTGAAGTTGAGACAATAAAACAACAAATATGGAAAATACAAAGAAAAAAACCCCCACCTCACACAAAACTCAAATTCCCTCTCTCCGCATCACATAGGCAGTATACCAGTACGCAAAACCCAGACATGTTCTGTACATAAAGACCAATAATATTTAAATCTGCCAGAACATTGCAGAAAGAGCTTCAGACACCTTTGTTGATTAAAGAACATCAAAAAAAAGTCCATCCACCCAAGGAAAATCCTATTCAGAGCTTCCCCATCACACATTTTCTCAATTTTAAGATGTTGTGGCGGATATTAAGGACCATGCCTCTCACCCATCAGACGGGGCTTTGGGTGGGGGGCGTGTTGACATTAATTTTTGCAATGTGAGAGATTCACTTGTTGGCAGTTGTGGACATGTTTCCAGTCAGTCGTGTGTACTCCATTAGTACTCCCACATTGGTGACCCCGACGTCGAATATGTTTTGAGCAGGCAACGAAGAGGTGTCTTCCTCGGCCATATTGCCCAAACTCCTGCAACTGGCAGCCGTCGCCGCTACCGTGAGGCTACTGGAGTTCTGGCAGACCGACCTGGCTCCCTGGTTTCAATATGTTAAAGCACTTTTTCCGTGAGTCGTCACCCCCTCCGTGAGTGGTCACCTTACCGTGGTGGAGGGGTTTGAGTGTCCCAATGATCCTAGAAGCTAAGTTGTCTGGGGCTTTGTGCCCCTGGCAGGGTCACCCATGGCAAACAGGTTCTAGGTGAGGGGCCAGACAAAGCACGGCTCAAAAGACCCCAATGATGATCAAAATAAATGGATCTAGGTTACCCTTGCCCGGACGCGGGTCACCGGGGCCCCCCTCTGGAGCCAGGCCTGGAGGTGGGGCTCGTTGGCAGGCGCCTGGTGGCAGCCATTTTAATGTCATCATGAATTACAAATGACCATTCAAATGAATTTGGGCGGGTGTGTAATATGTAAATACAACAGAAAATTATGATTTGCAAATCTTTGGTCACACAACAATTGTTCGTTAATCATTTGTGATGCATTAGTTAAAGATGAAGTCATGGTGAGCAATTATGAACTCATGATGAATTAATCATTTGCAACTACTTAAGAATTATGAATTAATCATTTACAAACATTAACATATGATTGGCTCATGATTAAGAAATCCATGACTAATCACTATAATGCAATAGCAAAACATCAAATCATAATGGTCAAATATTAACTTACAATGAATTAATATTTTGCAGCTACTATTAATTACTAAAATAACTACAATACTATTAATTCATATTTTGAAAATATAAACTAATGATTAACTCTTCATTATGAATATCCTTGACTGATTTTTGTAATGCATTAGCTAAAGAAGAACTCATGACGGCCAATTGTGAGTTCACGTTGATTAATTTTTAACTATTGAAGGATCAGGAGCCCCTCCGTGAGTCGTCACCTTACCGTGGTGGAGGGGTTTGTGTGTCCCAATGATCCTAGGAGCTAAGTTGTCTGGGGCTTTTATGCCCCTGGCAGGGTCACCCATGGCAAACAGGTTCTAGGTGAGGGGCCAGACAAAGCACGGCTCAAAGACCCCTGATGAAGATTATAATAAATGGATCAAAGTTTCCCTTGCCCGGACGCGGGTCACCGGGCCCCCCTCTGGAGCCAGGCCTGGAGGTGGGGCTCGTTGGCAAGCGCCTGGTGGCCGGGCCTACACCCATGGGGCCCGGCCGGGCACAGCCCGAAGAGGCAACGTGGGTCCCCCTTCCCATGGGCTCACCACCCATGAGAGGGGCCAAAGGGGTCGGGTGCAATGTGAGCTGGGCGGCAGCCAAAGGCGGGGACCCTGGCGGTCCGATCCTCGGCTGCAGAAGCTAGCTCTTGGGACATGGAATGTCACCTCTCTGGCAGGGAAGGAGCCCGAGCTGGTGTGTGAGGCAGAGAATTTCCGACTGGATATAGTCGGACTTGCCTCCACACACAGCCTGGGTTCTGGTACCAGTTCTCTCGAGAGGGGTTGGACTCTCTTCCACTCTGGAGTTGCTCACGGTGAGAGGCGCAGAGCAGGTGTGGGCATACTCATTGCCCCCCGGCTCAGTGCCTGTACATTGGGGTTCACACCGGTAGACGAGAGGGTTGCCTCCCTCCGTGTTCGGGTGGGTGGACGGGTCCTGACTGTTGTTTGTGCATATGCACCAAACAGCAGCTCAGCATACCCACCCTTTTTGGAGTCCTTGGAGGGTGTGCTGGAGAGTACTCCTGCTGGGGACTCCATTGTTCTGCTGGGGGACTTCAATGCTCACGTGGGCAATGACAGTGAGACCTGGAGGGGCGTGATTGGGAGGAACTGCCCCCCCGATCAGAACCCGAGTGGTGTTTTGTTATTGGACTTCTGTGCTCGTCACGGATTGTCCATAACGAACACCTTGTTCAAACATAAGGGTGTCCATATGTGCACTTGGCACCAGGACACCCTAGGCCGCAGTTCAATGATCGACTTTGTAGTTGTATCATCGGATTTGCGGCCGCATGTTCTGGACACTCGGGTGAAGAGAGGGGCGGAGCTGTCAACTGATCACCACCTGGTGGTGAGTAGGCTCCGATGGTGGGGGAAGATGCCGGTCCGTCCTGGCAGACCCAAACGTATAGTGAGGGTTTGTTGGGAGCGTCTGGCGGAATCCCCTGTCAGAAGGAGTTTCAACTCCCACCTCCGACAGAGCTTTTCCCATGTTCCGGGGTAGGCGGGGGACATTGAGCCCGAGTGGACCATGTTCCGTGCCTCTATTGTTGAGGCGGCCAATCTGAGTTGTGGCCGTAAGGTGGTTGGTGCCTGTCGTGGCGGCAACCCCCGTACTCGCTGGTGGACACCAGCAGTAAGGGATGCCGTCAAGCTGAAGAAGGAGTCCTATCGAGCCTTTATGGCCTGTGGGACCCCAGAGACAGCTGACGGGTATCGACTGGCCAAGCGGACCGCGGCTTCGGTGGTCGCCGAGGCAAAAACCCGAGCGTGGGAAGAGTTCGGTGAGGCCATGGAAGCCGACTTCCGGACGGCTTCGAGGAAATTCTGGTCCACCATCCGACGTCTCAGGAGGGGGAAGCAGTGCACCAATAACACTGTGTACAGTGGGGATGGGGCGCTGCTGACTTCGACTCGGGACGTTGTGAACCGGTGGGCAGAGTACTTCGAAGACCTCCTCAACTCCACCAACACGCCTTCCTTGGAGGAAGCAGAGCCTGGGGACTCTGAGGTGGGCTCTCCTATCTCTGTGGTTGAAGTCACCGATGTGGTTAAAAAGCTCCTCGGTGGCAAGGCCCCAGGTGTGGTTGAGATCCGCCCGGAGTTCCTCAAGGCTCTGGATGTTGTGGGGCTGTCCTGGTTGACATGCCTCTGCAACATCGCGTGGTCAACACGGAGAGTGCCTCTGGATTGGCAGACCGGGGTGGTAGTCCCTCTTTTTAAAAAGGGGGACCGGAGGGTGTGTTCCAACTACAGAGGGATCACACTCCTCAGCCTCCCTGGTAAGGTCTATTCAGGGGTGCTGGAAAGGAGGGTCCGTCAGGAAGTCGAGCCTCAGATTGAGGAGGAGCAGTGTGGTTTTCGTCCCGGCCGTGGAACAGTGGACCAGCTCTACACCCTTAGCAGGGTCCTTGAGGGTATGTGGGAATTCGCCCAACCAGTCTACATGTGTTTTGTGGACTTGGAGAAGGCGTTTGACCGTGTCCCTCGGGGAGTTCTGTGGGGGGTGCTTCGTGGGTATGGGGTACCGAACCCCCTGATACGGGCTGTTCGGTCACTATACCACCGATGTCAGAGTTTGGTTCGCATTGCCGGCAGTAAGTCGGAATCGTTTCCAGTGGGGGTAGGACTCCGCCAAGGCGGATTCCTACACGATTCTGTTCATAACCTTTATGGACAGAATTTCTAGGCGCAGCCGAAGCGTTGAGGTGGTCCGTTTTGGGGGCCTCAGTATTACATCCCTGCTTTTTGCAGATGATGTGGTGCTGTTGGCTCCTTCAAACGGGGCTCTCCAACTCTCACTGGAGCGTTTCGCAGCCGAGTGTGAAGCGGTTGGGATGAAAATCAGCACCTCCAAATCTGAAACCATGGTCCTCAGTCGGAAAAGGGTGGAGTGCCACCTCCGGGTCAGGGAGGAGAACTTGCCCAATACAATACAATACAATACGTGCTGATTTATATAGCGCTTTCACAACAGCGGCAGCTGTAACAAAGCGCTTTACAAAACAGTTAACATAAAGTAAAATAATAGACACAACACATAACATAAAACACGGACAGTCATGCAGTTCTAACTACTTTTCCATCACACGCTTTGTTGTTTGAAGCAGTTTGAGATGAAAGAGGAGAGAATGAAAGTGTCCTTTAACCAGTGGATCAGAGACGTCATGCTCAAAATGTGCACACGTCGGCTATAAGCTAAGTTTCAAAGTCAACAAGAAGCTGTAGCATCCATTGACGAAAAAAGAGATTGGTTCACTTCTTCTGTCCCATGGAAATCCATTTCAATTCCAAGCGGCGACTCACGGTTCCAAATACGCATCGGCGCTCTTCGCCAACGCTCCTCTCTCCTCATCCTCAACTTCAGCGGCCATCCATCCAGCCGCACTAACGCCAACTGTCCAACAGCGCTGACATAGCCACTGAACAAATCGGGGTTGTGGAAAATGCTGCCCATTACTGGCGCAAAAAACACAAGCGCCCCAGGTCTGTCCAGCACCGACAGTCAATGGCGCCGACATTCCTCCCAATCAAAATCTGTGCTGGTACAGGCGTGCTGCCGAGAAGGCGCAACCACCAAGCACAGATACTGCTCCTTTGACGAATGTCGTGGCCAAAAAGCGCTGAAAACAGTCCATATCAGGTCCACACAATGAAACAACAAACAACATGTGACAAAACAAAAGACAAAAACAGCAAAAAAGAACAAAAAAGCAAGGCTCTTGAAGAGCACTTGCCGAAGGCTGCCTACTCGGGCGCCATCTTGGAGAAAAAAAAATTGTGTCCAAATCCAAAGTGGAGGAGTTCAAGTATCTTGGGGTCTTGTTCACGAGTGGGGGCAGGAGGGAGTGGGAGATCGACAGGTGGATCGGTGCAGCGTCTGCTGTGATGCGGACGTTCTATCGGTCTGTTGTGGTGAAGAAGGAGCTGAGCCAAAGGGCGAAGCTCTCAATTTACTGGTCGATCTACGTTCCAACCCTCATCTATGGTCACGAGCTATGGGTCGTGACCGAAAGAACGAGATCCCGGTTACAAGCGGCCGAAATTAGTTTTCTCCGCAGGGTGTCCGGGCTCTCCCTTAGAGATAAGGTGAGAAGCTCTGTCATTCGGGAGGGGCTCAGAGTCAAGCCGCTTCTCCTCCACATCGAAAGGAGCCAGATGAGGTGGCTTGGGCATCTGATTCGGATGCCTCCTGAGCGCCTCCCCGGTGAGGTGTTCCGGTCATGTCCCACCGGGAGGAGACCCCGAGGAAGACCCAGGACACGCTGGAGAGACTATGTCACCCAGCTTGCCTGGGAACGACTCGGGATCCCCCGGGGAGAGCTGGAATAAGTAGCTAGGGAGAGGGAAGTTTGGGCTTCACTGCTAAAGCTGTTGCCCCCGCGACCCGGCCCCGGATAAGCGGTAGATGATGGATGGATGGATCGATGGATGGAGTACTATTAATGTTGCTTTGTTTCAAGCTGTGAAGCTTTTGTTTTTAATTTGACTCATAATTGTGAGGCATTACCTTATGATGGTTGGCGGATTTGCGCATCCCAATAATCCTAGGATCTTAGTTGTCTGGTGGTTCAAGTCAACAAGGCTTCCCTCTGGAGCCAGGCCTGGATGTGTTGCTCGATAGCGAGTGCTTGGTGTCCAGGTCAGAGTGGCAATATTCTCGCTGCAGCTGACCCTTCTCCCTAGGAAGAGGGTCAGTTGCAGAGGGAGCTGGGTGGTAGCCAAAGTTTGGCATTCCATACCCGGCTACAGAAGTTATGTCACGGGATGTGAAATGTCAGCTCTCTGATGTGGTGTGTGAGGCGGAAAAGTTCCGATGTGGTGTAGTTCGGCTCACCTTAACACACAATTTCAACTCTGGTACCAGTCTTCTAAGATGGTATGGATTCTGTTCCTCTTTTGAGCTTTCCTGGTGGGAGCCTCAGAGCAGAAATGAGGAAACCTTTTGCCACGATGCTCAGTGCCTCTATATTAGGGTTCACCCTGGTAGACCAGAGCATAGCGGGGGTATGTGTCCTCACTGTTACACCGAACAGCAGCTCAGAGTACCCACCCCCATTGATTTTGCTGTGGTACTTCAATGCTCATGTGGGCAATGACAGTGAGAGATCGGGTGGCGTTTGATTGGAAGGAACAGCTTCCAACCAGAACCCGAGAGGTATTATGTTAATGGGCTTCTGTGATCATTACGGATTGTCCAGAACAGATACCATGTTCTAACCTAAGAGCGCACTTGGTACCAGGTTCTCCAAGGTTACAGTACAATGATTGACGTTGTTGGTGTCACGGTGCGTGGTGGTGGACGACCCCAAAAAGCAGGGAGGAGGGAGGAGCACGGTGAACTTGACAAACTGTATTCACAAAATGCTGAGAAAACCAAATCCAGAACAAACAAAGTCCTGAAAACAACAAGAATCAAAAGTAACAAACAAAACTGATGGCAGAAGCAAAACACTAACAGAAACAGAGTCAGCAACAGAAACAGTGACAGAAACAGTGACAGCAACAAACATCCATCCAAGATGTCCTCACCAACCACAAACTCGACTTTCTCCTTTTAACAGAAACCTGGCAAAAGACGAACGACTTCTCTGCTTTGAATGAATCAACTCCTCCCGGCTTTGTTGACATCTGCCGTTTCCATGGCAACGACCGTGGAGGAGATCTCGTGGTTATCCATCACGAGAAATGGAAAGTTCTGCCCGTCTCTGTTCCTGCATCAAGCTCTTTTGAATGCCTGTTTTTTAAGCAACCTGGACCCTCACCAACCATCATCGCTACAGTTTATCCCCCACCCCCGAAGCCACATAGTGATTTTATCAATGAATTTTCCAGCCAGATCCCACATCTATCCACTCACTCGCCAAATTTAATTTTTCTGGGAGATTTCAATATTCACATGGACAACCTTAACTTGCCACTCACCAGAGACTTTGCATCCTGTCTGGAGAGCCTTGGGATACATTGTCTAATCGACTTCCCCACCGACATCAAAGGCCACACATTGGATTTGGTTTGCTGCTCTGGTCTCTCCCCCTCCAAGCCCACTGCTGATGTTCTTCATGTAACTGACCAGTTCCTCCTCACTTTTAACACCGCACTCCGCTTTTCTACAATCAAAACTCCCCGCCTTCATTTCTTTTCGTAACACCAAAAATATCAACATTGACACCTTCTGCTCCATTATCGACCGTTCCCTGCCCTCAGACAACAATGACCCGACACAAGTGGTCGGGCATCAAGTCTTTGAAAGTGACCACTAACGACACAATGACCAACAGGTGTGTGGCTGCAGGCAGAGACCTACAGTGTTGGTCACAAACAGATCCATGACAGTTGGTGTGTCATCAGGATTGTGAATGTTTTGGACACGGGTGAAGAGTGGCGTGGATTGTCAACTGATCATCACTTGGTAGTGAGTTGCTTGCAATGGTTGGGGAAGAGGCCAATCTGACCAAGCAGAGCCATATTTAGTATGAGAGTCTGTTGGGAACATCTGGCAGAATCTCCTTTCATAAGGAGTGCAGATATGCCACCCTGTCATCTACAAAGAGATCTAAATAGTATTACACTCTAATATACAGGATAGTGGCTGTGCAATAATAATAATAATAATAATGCATTTTATTTAAAAGCGCCTTTCATGTCACCCAAGGACACTGTACAAACAATAAGAAAATACAATGTAAAAATTTGTAAATGAGATGTTATATAAAAACAGGACATAAAATCATAAAAACATAGGAAATGGAAGAGCTATGTGTTGTTGGCAATCCTGAACAGGTGTGTTTTTAGTCGGGACTTGAAAGTGGAAAGAGGTGTGCAGTTTTGGAGGTCCAGAGGTAGGTTGTTCCAGAGCTTTGGAGCAGCGTGACTAAAGGCTCTGGCTCCCATGGTGATCAGTCGGGCAGGGGGCACTGACAGGCGGAGGGAGGACGAGGATCTGAGGGAGCGAGAGAGGATATGCACCTGGAGAAGGTCAGATAGGTAAGGAGGGGCCAGGTTGTGGATGGTCATATATGTATATAGAAGCAGTTTGTAGTTGATTCGATGTTGAACAGGGAGCCAGTGGAGCTGTTGGAGAACGGGGGTGATGTGCTGGTGGGAAGAAGTTTTTGTGATGATACGAGCAGAGGCGTTCTGAACCAGCTAGATTTTATGAAGGGACTTTTGAGGTAGACCGAAGAGGAGAGCGTTGCAGTAATCAAGGCGGGATGTGACAAGACTGTGGACAAGGATAGCAGTGGTGCGGGGGGTGAGGGAAGGGCGAAGTCTGGTAATATTGCGGGGGTGGAAATAAGCAGGGCGGGTGATGGTGTTGATATGTGAATGGAAGGTGAGCATACTATCCAGGATGACACCCAGACTCTTAACCTGGGGGCAGGGGGACACGAGGGAACTGTCAATGTTGAAGGAAAAACTGTTTACTTTGGATAAAGTGGATTTGGTGCCAAGAAGGAGGACTTCAGTTTTATTAGCATTTAATTTAAGAAAGTTTGTTGTGAACCATGTTTTGAGTTCGGAGAGGCAAGAGGTTAGGGAGGGAGGTGGGAGTATGGAGTTTGGCTTGCAGGAGAGGTAGAGCTGGGTGTCATCAGCAAAGCAGTGAAAGTGGATGTTAAATTTGCAGAGGATATGGCCAAGAGGCAGGAGGTGGATGATGAAGAGAAGTGGACCTAGGACAGATCCCTGTGGTACACCTGTGGTTACTGGGGAGGCCTTAGAGGTGAATGATTTGAGCTGGACAAACTGTGTGCGGCCGGTGAGGTAGGAGTGGAACCAACTTTGGGGAGTGTGGGAGAGACCAATGGAGGAGAGTCTATTGAGGAGGATAGGGTGAGGGATTGTGTCAAAGGCAGCGCTCAAGTCTAAGAGGATGAGGATGGAGACTAAACCGGAGTCAGACGCCGGATGTTGCTGCATCATGGGCTCCTTTCTTGGATGAATAGATGCCGGCATTTCATAAAACAGAAGCACCAAGCACCATGTATGAGTTGATCTTGAATTCTCTCATTCTCTGGCTGCTTGATTCCAATAGTCATCTGCGTAACTGATAGCTTGTAATTTCAACTGTGCTTTATAAGCAGTTCCTTCGTAGGTGCCATTTTCAGGGGTCCTGAGCCAAACTTAATTTGTTTAGCACAATGTACATCCCAGCACTACAGATTCCTACTGGGGGCGTACCTTTTGCATCTTCTTTCACACCCACTTTCCCACTTTGACCATATTTTCGCTTCCGGGGTGAGAGGACGCAGGCGTGTATGTCGCCACTTCTCATTCCGAGCTCTATTAAATTCAGATCTTCCTTCTGATTTTTCTTTTGCCCTTCGGCTTGGACTGTGGGTACTGTGATTGAGACAACTTGAATCATCACTTAATCTGATCAATCAAATCCCATTGTAATTTAGTCCACGGGCTAACGCCGGTAGCTTATGCTAACCATCTGTCACCACACTGGCTTTCCTCCCTCAACAGGGGACGCAAAAACTTCCTCACCCCACCTGGTCTTAGGTCCATATTCCTGACGTTCTGCCATCATCCAGTGGTAGGACTGCTCCACTATTCTGTCGCGGATCTTCTTGGGATCCGGTGGGTTGCACCGGAGCCTCCGCCACCGGAGCTGCACCATCATCCGGACATTGCTTGCCTGCCTTGACGTTGCTACATCCACCGCGGGTCGCGCAGACATGTCGAACACAAACTCAATCAACAGGACCTGGTCACCCTCTCGACGCCCTCCCAGAAACATCAACCATCATGCATTAGCCCGCCTGGCTAGGTCGGCTAACAGAACTGCCGCCGACAACTTTGTTCTGCTGAACATTAAGATATCCTTTATTTGTCCCGCAATGGGGAAATTAGAATCAGAATTCAGAAAGGAAAACGCTGGGTGGGGAGAGGGAAAAAAACACGCTCGAACTATCCTCTTCCGAGGATAATTTAAGTCCAGGATAAAAAAGACCCGTAGCACATTAAGATTAAGATTAAGATTAAGAAAACCTTTATTAGTCTCGCAATGGAGAAATTCCAGATTCACAGCAGCAAAGTTATGAAAGGAAGAAGTAGAACAACAAACATAATACGCATATGACAGTTACAACAAGTCACAAGACATAACATGTAATAAGGGGGAGGATGAATGGGAAGGGGGGAGGGGAGGAGAGGGGGGTAACCGTGACGCGGCTGAGAATGACCAGCTGCAAGGTCCCCGTTGCGCTCTACATATCGGACCACGTCACGGGGGAAAAAGAATCGGAACGATGAAGACGGTGATAACAAGGATGTGTATGTGCGTGTGGTTGTCCAGTTGTGTATGTGTATGCGTGAACAGGTCATAGCTGCTTCGTCGAGGTCTGCTCATCATGAAGACAGTCCTGGCTTATCAGTCCATGGCCGAGAAGGAGGGGGTTGATGGTGGGGGCCCTAGATTCCATGTGTACTTCCATCCAGGGGAAAGGCCAGATAGCGTTGTTTGTTTTGGAGGGACGGCCGCCAACAATTTCAGACAGCCTTGAGTCCTTGGTCTGTATCTCTTCACTGGTGCCCATCAGCCGTATTAAAAAAAAACTCTTTCCGCATCATGGATTCCAACCTCTCAATGGTGTTGTCAATCGCGCAGAGTCGCTCCAAAACCGCATCAATATTGCGGTTGAGCTCAGTCAACGCTTGAGTCTGAGTGTTGGACATTCGCGCCAAACCATCCAGAGGTATTGGAAGTGAAGAAGCTGCCGGTCATGGCAGCTTCTTCACTTCCAATAAAGCCGCTCCCGTCGGTCAAATTTTGCGATAGAACAGAAAGCTGCCAACACCAAACAGCAGCATACCTGTTATCAAAAGGCCAATAATGTAGATATCTTCCACATCCTCCATGGACAGTATTGCCAGGCACACCGGTCTCCACTTTCTCCATGGATCCAGGGCATATCCGGCAGCAAATGTCCCCGGAGGGCAAGCAGGCTCCCCACTGCCTGCTCTTTTCGTCAAAAATTTTTTTGTCGATTACATCGAGAGACCAGCCAACTAATTCCATGGTTAGTTAGTTCTTCGGATGAAAACACAGTAGGAGGCTAGGGAAAAAGTTAGACAAAGACAGCACAAAACACTAAGTGGCGAGCAGGGAAAAAGGTGGGAGGGCAGGGGAGCTGTGCAAAAAGCGTCCGCCTTTGTTGAGAGCCAAGCAGAAAAGACAAACATCCACTCACTCATCCAAGATGTCCTCACCAACCACAAACTCGACTTTCTCCTTTTAACAGAAACCTGGCAAAAGACGAACGACTTCTCAGAATCAGAATCAGAATCATCTTTATTGGCTGGTATGTAGAACACACAAGGAACTTGTCTCCGGTATAACACGCTGCATTAGTATCATCATAAACAACAAAATCATTGAACCATTTTAGAGTAACCAGTAGTTTTGTAGTACCATTTTGTAGTACAAGAAGAGTGACTACGTCAGTGACTGTTTAAGGAGTTAATGGCTAGAGGGAAGAAGAGTGACTACGTCAGTGACTGTTTAAGGAGTTAATGGCTAGAGGGAAGAAGCTGTTTAAGTGTCTACTGGATTTGGTGCGCATGGATCTATAGCGTCTGCCTGAGGGGAGTAGCTGGAAAAGGTGGTGGGCAGGGTGCGGGGGATCCAGGAGGATTTTCCGTGCCCTTGTCTTGATTCTTGCAGTGTGCAAGTCCTCAAGAGTGGGTAGGGCGGTGTCCACCATTTTTTCCGCCGTCCTAACTGTCCGTTGAAGTCGGATTTTGTCCTTTTTTGTGGCGGCCCCAAACCAAACCGTGATGGAAGAACACAGGATACACGGCAGTCATCGAATCATGACTGCCGTGTAGAACTGTCGTAGCACCTCCTGTGGCAGGCCATGCTTCCTCAGCAGCCTCAGGAAGTACATCCGCTGCCGGGCCCTTTTCAGGATGGAGATGGTGTTGACTTCCCACTTCATAACTTGGGAGACTGTGATTCCCAGGAACTTGAAGGTCTCGACGGTTGACACAGGGCAGTTGGATAGTGTGAGGGGCCACGATCATCTCTACAGTCTTGAGCGTGTTCAGCCCGAGGTTGTGTCGGCTGCACCAGAGCTCCAGCTGCTCCACTTGTTGGCGGTACGCAGACTCGTCACCGTCTTTGATGAGACCGATGACCGTGGTGTCGTCTGCGAACTTTATGAGTTTGACAGCTGGATCTGTTGAGGTGCAATCGTTTGTGTAGAGAGAGAAGAGCAGTGGAGAGAGCACATATCCCTGTGAGGCTCCAGTGCTGGTGGTGAGTATTGATGATGTTGTTGCTCCCAGTTTCACCTGTTGTGTCCGTCCCGTCAGGAAGCTGAAGATCCACTGGCAGATCGTAGGGGACACACCGAGGTGGAGAAGTTTGGGGGTGAGGAGTTCCGGGATGATGGTGTTGAACGCAGAGCTGAAATCCACAAACAGAATCCTTGCGTAGGCCCCTGTGCTGTCGAGGTGCTCGAGGATGTAGTGCAGACCTATGTTGACTGCGTCTTCCACAGACCTGTTTGCCCGGTAGGCAAACTGGAGAGGGTCCAGCAGGGGTCCAGTGACGTTCTTTAGGTGGTTCAGCACAAGGCGTTCAGAGGACTTCATGACCACAGACGTCAAGGCGACAGGCCTATAGTCGTTCAGTTCCGATGTTGCCGATTTCTTGGGAACTGGGATGATGATAGACTGTTTGAAGCAGGATGGGACCTCACACAGCTCCAGAGATCTGTTGAAGATTTGTGTGAATACCGGAGCCAGCTGGTCAGTGCAGACTTTCAGGCAGCAGGGGGACACTTTGTCGGGCCCCTCAGCTTTGAATGAATCAACTCCTCCCGGCATTGTTGACATCTGCCGTCCCCATGGCAACGACCGTAGAGGAGATCTCGCGGTTATCCATCACGAGAAATGGAAAG
The DNA here is from genome assembly GCF_025434085.1 of Hippocampus zosterae. Lineage (NCBI taxonomy): Eukaryota > Metazoa > Chordata > Actinopteri > Syngnathiformes > Syngnathidae > Hippocampus > Hippocampus zosterae. Next base: position 2,856,926 of record NC_067458.1, read on the forward strand.
TTCTGCCCGTCTCCGTTCCTGCATCAAGATCTTTTGAATGCCTGTTTTTAAGCAACCTGGACCCTCACCAACCATCATCGCTACAGTTTATCCCCCCCCCCGAAGCCACATAGTGATTTTACCAATGAATTTTCCAGCCAGATCCCACATCTATCCACTCTCTCGCCAAATTTAATTTTTCTGGGAGATTTCAATATTCACATGGACAACCTTAACTTGCCACTCACCAGAGACTTTGCATCCTGTCTGGAGAGCCTTGGGATACATTGTCTCATCGACTTCCCCACCGACATCAAAGGCCACACATTGGATTTGGTTTGCTGCTCTGGTCTCTCCCCCTCCGAGCCCACTGCTGATGTTCTTCCTGTAACTGACCGGTTCCTCCTCACTTTTAACAACGTACTCAGCTTTTCTACAATCAAAACTCTCCGCCTCATTTCTTTTCGTAACACCAAAAATATCAACATTGACACCTTCTGCTCCATTATCGACCGTTCCCTGCCCTCAGACACAGTTTCAAACCAGGACGATCTCATCGCTCACTACAACACCTGCCTCACAAATATTCTCAATTCTCTCGCCCCCCTGAAAACCCGGACTGCTTCATTCTCCACATCTGCCCCCTGGTTTACACCTGCTCTTAGGTCCATGAAATCAGAAAACCGCCAACTTGAGCGTCTCTACAAGAAAACCGGTCTCACCATCCATAAGGACATGTACACCACCCATTTCACTCAATATAAGGACACAAACCAAATCCAGCTACTACTCCGGCCTCATCCTCTCCAACGAAGGAAACTTAAGAAATCTTTTCTCTGTCATGAACAAAATCCTCCAACCACCTAATTCTCTCCCAATCCACCTGAACTCCACAGCAACCTGCAACTCCATCATGGAGTACTTCAATGACAAAATCCTTAAGGATGATGGCATCATCTCTATCAAAACCTGCCACCTCCCTCCCCACCTGAACCTCCTTGTCATCCCTTCTCCAGTTTTGTTGCACCCATGACTGCTGAAATATCCAACCTCATACACAAATCCAAGCCCACCACATGCCAGCTTGATCCCCTCCCTTCATCCCTCGTCAAATCCTGCCTCCCTTCCCTGCTTCCCCTCATATCTGCCATTATGCACTCATCACTTTCTTCTAGAATTGTCCCATCACGTTTCAAAACCGCTGCTGTTACTCCCGTACTAAAAAAAAAAATGGTTCGGACCCCAATAACGTCGATAACCTCCACCCATCCATTTATCTGTAAAATCCTTGAAAAAAACAGTTGCTGCTCAACTCCACCCACTCTATGAACCTTTTCAATCTGGTTTCCGCCCCCGCCACAGCATAGAGACCACCCTAATCGGAATTGTAAATGATCTCCTCATAGCAGCTGATTACGGTTTAGTCTCCATTCTCATCCTCTTAGACCTGAGTGCCGCCTTTGACACCATTCTCACCGTATCCTCCTCAATAGAATCTCCTCCATTGGTCTCTCCCACACTCCCCTCAGTTGGTTCCACTCCCACCTCACCAGCCGCACTCAGTTTTCCCAGCTCAAATCCTTCACTTCAAAGCCCTCCCCAGTCACCAGAGGTGTACCCCAGGGATCTGTCCTAGGGCCCCTTCTCTTCATCATCTACCTCCTGCCTCTTGGTCATATCCTCCACAAATTTAATATCCACTTTCACTGCTTTGCGGATGACACCCAGCTCTACCTTTCCTGCAAATTAAACTCCATACTCTCACCCCCTCCCTCACCTCTTGCCTCTCCGAACTCAAAACATGGTTCACAACACACTTTCTTAAATTAAACTCTGATAAAACTGAAATCCTCCTTCTTGGCACCAAATCCACTTTATCTAACGTAAACCGTTTCTCCCTCAACATTGACAGTTCCTCAGTGTCCCCCTCCTCTCAGGTTAAGCGTCAGGGTGTCATCCTTGATAGCATGCTCACCTTCCAGTCACATATCAACACCATCACCCGCATTGCTTATTTTCACCTCCGCAATATTGACAGACTTCGCCCTTCCCTCACCCCCCGCACCACTGTTATTCTTGTCTACAGTCTTGTCACATCCCGCTTAGATTACTGCAACGCTCTCCTCTTCGGCCTACCTCAAAAGTCTCTCCATAAAATCCAGCTGGTTCAAAACACCTGTGTTCGCATCATAACAAAAACACCCTCCCAGCGGCACATCACCCCCGTCCTTCAGCAGCTCCATTGGCTCCCTGTCCAAAAACCGCATCAACTACAAACTGTTCCTATATATATAAATGGCCATCCACAACCTGGCTGTCCAACCTTCTTCAGGTGCATACCTCCACTCGCTCCCTCAGATCCTCGTCCTCCCTCCGCCTGTCAATGCCCCCTGCCCGCCTCAGCACTATGGGAGCCAGAGCCTTCAGTTGTACTTTTCCATGGCTCTGGAACAATCTACCTCCGGACCTCCAAAACTGTACACTTCTCTCCACTTTCAAGTCCCGTTTAAAAACACACCTGTTCAGGACTGCCTACAACACATAATTCTTCCATTTCCTCTGTTTTGTGATTTTTTTTGTCCTGTTTTTATACAATATTTCTCTTATTTGTTGGGTGGGTGGACGGGTCCTGACTGTTGTTTGTGCATATGCACCAAACAGCAGCTCAGCATACCCACCCTTTTTGGAGTCCTTGGAGGGTGTGCTGGAGAGTACTCATGCTGGGGACTCCCTTGTTCTGCTGGGGGACGTCAATGCTCACGTGGGGAATGACAGTGAGACCTGGAGGGGCGTGATTGGGAGGAACGGCCCCCCCGATCAGAACCCGAGTGGTGTTTTGTTATTGGACTTCTGTGCTCGTCACGGATTGTCCATAACGAACACCTTGTTCAAGCATAAGGGTGTCCATATGTGCACTTGGCATCAGGACACCCTAGGCCGCAATTCGATGATCGACTTTGTAGTTGTATCATCGGATTTGCGGCCGCATGTTCTGGACACTCGGGTGAAGAGAGGGGCGGAGCTGTCAACTGATCACCACCTGGTGGTGAGTAGGCTCCGATGGTGGGGGAAGATGCCGGTCCGTCCTGGCAGACCCAAACGTATAGTGAGGGTTTGTTGGGAGCGTCTGGCGGAATCCCCAGATAGAAGGAATTTCAACTCCCACCTCCGACAGAGCTTTTCCCATGTTCCGGGGGAGGCGGGGGACATCGAGCCCGAGTGGACCATGTTCCGTGCCTCTATTGTTGAGGCGGCCAATCTGAGTTGTGGCCGTAAGGTGGTTGGTGCCTGTCGTGGCGGCAACCCCCGTACTCGCTGGTGGACACCAGCAGTAAGGGATGCCGTCAAGCTGAAGAAGGAGTCCTATCGAGCCTTTATGGACTGTGGGACCCCAGAGGCAGCTGACGGGTATCGACTGGCCAAGCAGAACGCAGCTTCAGTGGTCGCCGAGGCAAAAACCCGAGCGTGGAAAGAGTTCGGTGAGGCCATGGAAGCCGACTTCCGGACGGCTTTGAGGAAATTCTGGTCCACCATACGACGTCTCAGGAGGGGGAAGCAGTGCACCACTAACACTGTGTACAGTGGGGATGGGGCGCTGCTGACTTCGACTCGGGACGTTGTGAACCGGTGGGCAGAGTACTTCGAAGACCTCCTAAACTCCACCAACACGCCTTCCTTGGAGGAAGCAGAGCCTGGGGACTCTGAGGTGGGCTCTCCTATCTCTGTGGTTGAAGTCACCGATGTGGTTAAAAAGCTCCTCTGTGGCAAGGCCCCAGGTGTGGATGAGATCCGCCCGGAGTTCCTCAAGGCTCTGGATGTTGTGGGGCTGTCCTGGTTGACACGCCTCTGCAACATCGCGTGGTCAACAGGGAGAGTGCCTCTGGATTGGCAGACCGGGGTGGTAGTCCCTCTTTTTAAAAAGGGGGACCGGAGGGTGTGTTCCAACTACAGAGCGATCACACTCCTCAGCCTCCCTGGTAAGGTCTATTCAGGAGTGCTGGAGAGGAGGGTCCGTCAGGAAGTCGAGCCTCAGATTGAGGAGGAGCAGTGTGGTTTTCGTCCCGGCCGTGTAACAGTGGACCAGCTCTACACCCTTAGCAGAGTCCTTGAGGGTATGTGGGAATTCGCCCAACCAGTCTACATGTGTTTTGTGGACTTGGAGAAGGCGTTTGACCGTGTCCCTCGGGGAGTTCTGTGGGGGGTGCTTCGTGGGTATGGGGCACCGAACCCCCTGATACGGGCTGTTCAGTCACTATACCACCGATGTCAGAGTTTGGTTCGCATTGCCGGCAGTAAGTCGGAATCGTTTCCAGTGGGGGTAGGACTCCGCCAAGGCTGCCCTTTGTCGCCGATTCTGTTCATAACCTTTCTGGACAGAATTTCTAGGCGCAGCGGAAGCGTTGAGGGGGTCCGTTTTGGGGGCCTCAGTATTGCATCCCTGCTTTTTGCAGATGATGTGGTGCTGTTGGCTCCTTCAAACGGGGCTCTCCAACTCTCACTGGAGCGTTTCGCAGCCGAGTGTGAAGCGGTTGGGATGAGAATCAGCACCTCCAAATCTGAAACCATGGTCCTCAGTCGGTAAAGGGTGGCGTGCCCCCTGCGGGTCGGGGAGGAGATCTTACCCCAACTGGAGGAGTTCAAGTATCTTGGGGACTTGTTCACGAGTGGGGGTAGGAGGGAGCGGGAGATCGACAGGCGGATCGGTGCAGCGTCTGCTGTGATGCGGACGTTGTATCGGTCTGTCGTGGTGAAGAAGGAGCTGAGCCAAAGGGCGAAGCTCTCAATTTACCGGTCGATCTACGTCCCAACCCTCACCAATGGTCACGAGCTATGGGTCGTGATCGAAAGAACGAGATCCCGGATACAAGCGGCCGAAAAGAGTTTTCTCCGCAGGGTGTCCGGGCTCTCCCTTAGAGATAAGGTGAGAAGCTCAGTCATCCAGGAGGGGCTCAGAGTCGAGCCGCTTCTGCTCCACATCGAGAGGAGCCAGATGAGGTGGCTTGGGCATCTGATTCGGATGCCTCCTGAGCGCCTCCCCGGTGAGGTGTTCCGGTCATGTCCCACCGGGAGGAGACCCCGAGGAAGACCCAGGACACGCTGGAGAGACTATGTCACCCAGCTTGCCTGGGAACGACTCGGGATCCCCCGGGGAGAGCTGGAGGAAGTAGCTAAGGAGAGGGAAGTCTGGGCTTCCCTGCTAAAGCTGTTGCCCCCGCGACCCGGCCCCGGATAAGCGGTAGATGATGGATGGATGGATGGATATTACTTTAACGTCCGCCTTTCCTCAAAATAAAAGCTTGGTGGCAAAACTACAGTCAAGCGCAGCGCTTATCAAAGTCACACAACATAATTCTCAGATTTTGGAACTTGGTGCATTATTAGGCGCCTTGACCATTTTGGAGAAAATTTAATACTTTTAAGTGTGGCTTTTGGTCGGGAAAATATGGTAAAAGGGTCTAATCTCCTTTTTTTCCACACATACTTATTTTTCTTAAAGTGTCTATCAGCTTGTCATTTAATATTTATCCTCTTACTTCACATTTCAAATTTATACTGTATTTGAAATCACCTTCAAATCTTTTGCACATAACAGACAAGAACAACTCATGTTGGACTCCAAAGAAATCCACACCTCTGGGTTGCCATTGGGCTAATAAATGTTACCTTTTGTGGAGTTGCTCCAGCGGTTGCCCTCTGAATAGTGAGAAAGTGTGAGAAGGTTGACACAAGAGGCTCCAGCCCCTGACCCAAACACAGTTATACGGAGCGGATCACCACCAAAGGCAGCAATATTCTCACTGGTCCAGCGAAGAGCCTGAATTTGGTCCAACAAACCATAATTCCCCTTTGCTGCCTGGTCACCAGTACTCAGGAAACCTGCAGGGGGACGGAGAGCATTATGATCATATCTAAGTGAAGGTGACAGTTTTGGACGGCATGATAATCAACTGGTTAACACGTACACCTCACAATGCAAAGGTCATATGTTAAGATTCCGGCCCGAGCCTTCCTGAGCATGCAGGTTCTCACCGTGACTACGTGACTACGTGGGTTTTCTCTGGGTACTCCAGTTTCCTCACACATTTCAGAAACATGCATGGTGGGGTCATGGAACACTCTAAAATATCCCTAGGTGTGACTGTGAGCACGAATGGTTGTCTGTCTATGTGTGGCCTACAATTGGCTGGCAACCAGTTCATGGTATACCCCACCCACTGTCCGAAGCATACGCGCGACCCTCCAAGGGAGAAAGTGGTTTGGATAATGAATGAATGAATGAATGAATGAATGGATGGATTGACAATTTGAGCTTTTGGGTTAAAAAGAAAAGTAATTTACTGTGCTGTGATCTGCAGCTCAAACATCCAGAAATAGATAATCACTGAATTCTGAATGTTTTTTTTTTGTTTTGTTTTGACTTGTTTTGTTTTTTGTGACTTTGAGCCTTTCCAATCAGGGTGATGTGACTATGTTTGGCTCTTTTGGGTCATTGATCTTGTTTGTTGCTTTCGTCTTTCATTTGGTCACACAGGACTGGTGTTGTTTTTCTGTATGTAAGCTTGATTTAGTCAATTACACGTTAGAACGTTTAGTCTTCCATGACCTGGTGTGTCTTGCTCTTTTTTTTACTTTGAATTTTGGTGTATAAAGACATTGACTTTGCCACTTTGGTACTGTCTGTTTCACAGTAGATTCTGACCAGTCATGGACCCAGCAGACTCAGCTTATATAATTCACCAAGCCATGAGAGCACACGTAGCACTGCTCAACAGACAGGAGCAGCTCCTTAGAGAGGCGATGGACTCCATTCAAAACATTTCCACCAACATCCACTCAATAGCCACCCAGTTGATGCCCAATGCTCCACCATGGACTTCATCACCTACTCGAGCCCAGCTCCACGCCTCTAATGAGGAGAGATCTACTCACCAACTTCTACTGTGTCTTTTCCCCCACAACCCATTATTCCGTCACCTGAACATTATTCTATGGAAGTAGAAGCTTTTGTCCAATTCCTGCCTAAATGTTCCTTGGTTTTTGAGCAACAACCTAGCACATGTTCAGATGATTGTGCCAAATTGGCCGATGTCATAAACTTGCTTCGTGGAAGAGCGGGGAGGCGGACCAATTCATTGTGGGAGTCATTTGCTTCTTTTTCTGAGGAGATGCATGAAGTCCATGATCAGCTCTTCATTAATTAGTCTTCAGGCAAAGGGCTAATTTCATTACATCAAGGTTTTCAGTCAGCAGAAGACTATGCCATCAAGTTCAAGATTTTAGCCTCTGAAAGTGGATGGAATGTGGCACGACAAAAAAATGCTTTTGTTTGTGGACTTTCCAAGGAGTTTTAAGATCAGCCGTTTACTCAGGATGAGCCTGAGTCTCTCAAGCAGTTAATGTTATTTGTGATTCGGATTAGCAATTGGGCGGCCCGGTAGTCCAGTGGTTAGCACGTGGGCTTCACAGTGCAGAGGTACCGGGTTCGATTCCAGCTCCGGCCTCCCTGTGTGGAGTTTGCATGTTCTCGCCGGGCCTGTGTGGGTTTTCTCCGGGTGCTCCGGTTTCCTCCCACATTCCAAAAATATGCATGGTAGGCTGATTGAACACTCTAAATTGTCCCTAGGTGTGAGTGTGAGTGCGAATGGTTTTTCGTCTCTGTGTGCCCTGCGATTGGTTGGCAACCGATTCAGGGTGTCCCCCGCCTACTGCCCGGAGACAGCTGGGCTAGGCTCCAGCACCCCCCGCGACCCTTGTGAGGATCAAGCGGTTAGGAAGATGAATGAATGAATGAATGAATGAAAGGATTAACAATTGAATTTTTTTTTTCCAAGATGTTGCCCGGGTAGGCAGCCATCGGCGAGTGCTCTTCAGTGAAATCTTCAAGAGCCTTCCGTTTTTTGTTGTTTTTTGTTGTTTTTGTCTTTGTTTTGTCACATGGTGTTGTTGTTACGCCGTGTGGACCTGATGTGGACTGTTTTTAACATTTTTGGCCATAGCATTCGTCAAAGAAGAAGAATCTGTGGTTGGTGGTTGCACCTTCTCGGCAGCACGCGTGTACCAGCACTGATTTCTTGATTAGGAGGAATGTTGGCGCCCTTTCACTGTCGTTGGTAGACACCCCCCGGGGTGCTTGTGTCTTGCGCCTGAAGTAGGCAGCATTTTCACAGCCCTGCTTTGTTCAGCGAAAAGGTCGGTGTTGATGGACAGTCTGCGGCTGGATGGGTGCATGGATTGAGGAGCCGATGATGAGAAGAAAGGAGCATCAGCGCGGAGCGCCAATGCGTATGTGGAACTGAGAGTCGCAGCTTGGAATTGAAGCGGACTTACATGGGACAGGAGAAGAGAGCCAATCTCTCTTTTTTGTTAATGGATGTTACAGCTTCTTGTTGCTTTCAAGCTTAGCTTGTAGCAGTCGTGTGCACATTGCAGCATGACGTCTTTGATCCACTGGTGAAAAGGACACTTTGATTCTTTCCTCTTTCATCTATAACTGCTTCAGACAACAAAGTGTATCCAGGAAAGTGGTTAAGATTGTACGATCGTCTGCCTCATGTGTTGTTTTGTATTATTTTGTCATTTTTTGTTAACTTTTCTTTTGATAGCAGCGCGGACACCCGCAGTGGCTTCTCTTGTTTTATGTTGAGAGGGAAGACATTTCATCTGTGCTGTATGTTACATGTTACACATACAGTACATTTGACAATGAAGTTTTATCCAATTCAATGAGAGAACCTTGCCGGAGTGCAAAGCCTGCCCGTTGTACCCACCCTCGTGCCGCTGTTCCCCGACTGGTCAGACACCTTTTTTAAGCCCAGAGGTGCCTGCCAGAACCCATGCAACTTGGGAGAACCCAACTCTCCCTGGAGGAAAGCACCCATCATGTTGTGCAGGCTGCATGTACTTTTGGAAGGTCCAGGCACTTCATTAATTAGGGGTCACTTCTACCCAATAGCACTCTTGAAACCACAGAACGCGGCCTTAGGGTGAGTGACACTAAGACCTCAAGTGAATCTTTTCATTGAATTAACTTGCCTGCCATTGTCTCCTACCACAACAACTCAGTCTCCCATCAAGTGATGGTAGATTGAGGGACAGACGACAATTTTATTGATTCAGAGGTTGTTGTTACTGGAATATTTTCCTTTTAGCCTTTCCCTGACCATCATTGCCATCGATAGAAGACCCCTAGAGAATTATGTTGTATTGGATGATTTACCTATATTGGACCATGTTGTCCAGCAAATCTCTAAAAGATTGCAGATGGATGTCACTAGTTATCAAACTAAAGGGTTGGAACCTTTAACTAATCTTGATGATTCACATGTCTAGGCAGGAGGCATGGTAAAGAAAAGTAGACCACAGCGAATTCAAGAAGAGAACCGGGGATATGTTCCTGCTAACCTTCCAATACAGAATGGTATTGAGGGCTCAATTATCAAACGTGAGCGGCAGATTCCTGATGATTTTAGAGAACATCAAAAGAATGATTCAACTTTAAAATCACTGTTTGAGAAGATTTTTGACGTTGATGGCATGCCAGTAGATTGCAAAAAGGGCATGCAAATAATCACTGGAGAACCGTTTATATTAAAGGATGTCCTATTGTATCTCTCTGACACAGCACCACCTAGATTGGTTATCCCGGGGGTCGGCAACACGCAGCTCCAGAGCCGCATGCGGCTCTTTATCGACATCTAGTGGCTCCTGGAGCTTTATAAAAAATGTTTGAAAATGGAAAAAAAATTTGACAGTAGGTTAATACAGCTCAGATAGATATAGATACATGTAGCAGCTCCGAAAAAAGGAGAGCTGTGGTGTTGTTGTTTTTTTAAATGCACACTTTATTTATGCTTTTATTATTTATTTTATTTATTATGCTTTTTTAAGATTAAGCCTTTCTGCTTGGCTCTCGATGAAGGCGGACGCTTTTTGCACAGCTCCCCAGCCCTCCCACCTTTTTTTCCCTGCTCGCCACTTAGTCTTTGTGCTGTCTTTGTCTAACTTTTTCCTAGCCTCCTACCGTGTTTTCATCCGAAGAACTAACCATTGAATTAGTTGGCTGGTCTCTCGATGTAATCGACAAAAAATTTTCGACGGAAAGAGCAGGCAGACGGGCGCCTGCTTGTCCTCCGGGGACACTTGCTGCCGGATACGCCCTCGATCCATGGAGAAAGTGGAGACCGGTGTGCCTGACAGTACTGTCCGTGGAGGATGTGGAAGACATCTACATTATTGGCCTTTTGATTACAGGTATGCTGCTGTTTGGTGTTGGCAGCTTGCTGTTCTATCGCAAAATTCAACCAACGGGAGCGGCTCTATTGGAAGTGAAGAAGCTGCCGGTCACTCTGGATGGCTTGGCGCGAATGTCCAACACTCAGACTCAAGCGGTGACTCAGCTCAACCGCAATATTGTTGCGACTTTTGCGACTTTGCGGTTTTTGGAGTGACTCTGCGCGATTGAAAATACCATGGAGACGTTGGAATTCACTGATTTTTTTTTTTTCTGATTTAATTAGGTAGAGGTGGTTTGGACTCAAATGCACAACTCAGAGTCGATGAGGACAAAATGTTTTATCCAGGCAAAGGACGTTATTCCCGTCACCAAGGGTGCCATGCCCGCCCACCAAGAAGTTTGTGCCGCCCACTTGAGGCATAGGGTCTTCAAAAACTGTCAGGTTGTACTGAAGCCTAAGAGCCTATATGTGAGGTGCAGGTGATAAAAGACGGACTGCTGTCCACCACCCTATAACATTGTTGTGGCCGATAATAACAGCAGCACAGATGATGCCGTTTCATCACCTGCATACTCGCCCATCTCACCTCCACCTGCCTCTCCATCTTCGCCTCGCCAAACTACAGTGAGCCACTTTCCAAGGCTGAGACACTGGACTTTGTGCTGACTCCTATCAGAGCTTGCTGATGAGCTGATCATTTGAACCAGGTGTGTTGAAATAGGGAGAGAGCTAAAACAGGCAGGATATGGCTCTCGAGGAAGCAGAGTTCCCTACCCATGCACTGCAGTGTGAACGTAGGCCATTGTTATATAGTGGTTGTTTTTGGTTCTTTGTTTCTTGGTCCATATTGTGATGTTATGGTGTTATCAAGAGGTGGGTTGGATTAACAAAATACACATTGAAGGCCCAGTCCAAAACCCACCACCCGCCACTGGCAATTCACACTAGATTTGCCTTTATGACAAATTATTATTTTACTATTCCTACATACTGAAACTAAACAAACATCACACAAGATTATATATTACTGTAAATGTTGCTCAATGTGGGCAAGAATTGGGACATGGAAAACTGTTTAAATTGAAATTATGAACCAACTCCACATTTATTCCACTTTTTCTTTACGTTCCTTGAAAACAGGAGAAAAGATGAGCCGAGTGGAGATTGGTGTCTCAGTGGAAGAAAGGGAAAATAAAATCAAAAATAATCAAAAAGCCTTTTATTCCTGTATCAGTGTATCAATGTAATAATGACCACAATAGTGACCAATAATGTTGAAGACTATCTTGTGTGTTGAACAATCATTGTCTATGCCTCAGAAAAAGAAGATGGCGGGGGCATGCAGGACTGGAGTGCATCAGGAAAACTCCATAGTCGTTATATTTGTGCCTTCCACCTTTGTGATGTTGTTTCGAAATAACAATCAAATAAATTTACGAATATTGGCGAGCCATTATGTGATTCTTACCTGTGACATTGTAGTGCTTTGTGATCATATTACCACATGATACATAGTATTATTTAAGAATGCCCATCATGCCATATAACCCAAAAGGTTATTTTGTTGTTGTTATTTTTATTTGTGTAACCGCAACTCCGCCGACCCAACCCCACCTTTTCGAGTTCCGAAGCCACGCTGTCACCACGTCACTGGCTTAGGTGCACGGGCCGCTAAATCAGCCACTTTCAAGAATCTGAGGAGTGAGATTTGACAAATGTACACTCTCACAGCGCGAGCTGGAATCATTGACATGACGGTAGTGCTGTTGCAACAAACAGAACATCCAAGCGTTTCACTCTCGGCATGACTAATTGATTGACGCTCAATGCAACAATTATCCAAACTTAAAAGTTTGGTTATTCTATGTTAGAGTGGTTATGCCTGGAGAGGGATGGAAGTATGGCCTTGCAATGTCACTGCGCAAGACACAATGTCACTGTGCAATCAATCAATAACAGGGGGAAACACAACAACAAACAGGAAAAAGTGCACCGCACCTCACAGAAATTCATTTTGAAGCCCATTCATACCATCTATCACTAAACCTGCACTATGCTCTGTTTGACTACCATTTTCATCCCAGGAAGATGGCCTTGTCTATTGTTTTCATCCTCGGATTCAATGAAACCAGAATAAAACACCTGCCAGCAACGGTGGAAAGTGAAGAACTTGGTTGACGGATCTCCAGCGACAGAAGGTACCTCCAGGGATTTTGAATGTCACCTCGCAGAGAAAGAGTTGGTGTGTGAGGTTGAGTAATTTTGATGAGACAGAAAGGCCCCCAAGCCGTCTCTCTTCTTCAGAGACCTAACCAGACCCATACCATGCTCAGCGGTACATACCATGTAGTTAAAAGGGTAATTTGGCCGGACTGAACATTGGTGCTTCTATAATCAGTCTTTATGTGTGTGTGTGTGTGTGTTTGTGTGTGTGTGTGTGTTTGCGTGTGTGTGTGTGTGTGTGTGTGTGTGTGTGTGTGTGTGTGTGTGTGTGTGTGTGTGTGTGTGTAAGAGTGAAAACAAGCCATATTGTGCTGCCAAATTGCAAAAGTGTAGCTTGAGCGGCATTTACTATATACATATAAAAAAAAATCCTCGTCTCACCCCTTGGGTGGTGTCCCTCATTCAGCTAGGGTCCTCTACCAGAGGCCAGGAAGCTTGAGGGTTGTGCGCAGTATCCTTGCTGTCCCAGCACTGCACATTTCTGGACTGAGATGTCCCATGTTGTTCCCGGGATCTGTTGCAACCACTCATCTAGTTTGGGGGTCACTGCCCCGAGTGGTCTGACCACCACAGGCACGACTGTCACCTTTACCTTCCAGGCTCTCTCCAGCTCCTCTCTGAGCCCTTGGTATTTCTCGAGTTTCTCGTGTTCCTTCTTTTTGATGTTTCCATCACTTGGGACCGCGACATCCACGACAACGGCTTTCCTCTGCCCTTTATCTATTATCGCGATATCTGGTTGGTTCGCCATTACCATCTTGTCAGTCTGGATCTGGAAGTCCCACAGGATCTTCGCTCTGTCATTCTCCACCACCTTCGGAGGTGTTTCCCATTTTGACCTCGGGGTTTCCAGTCCATACTCCGCACAGATGTTTCGGTAGACTATGCCAGCCACCTGGTTATGGCGTTCCATGTAGGCTTTCCCTGCCAGCATTTTACACCCTGCAGTTATGTGTTGGATCGTCTCAGGTGCCTCTTTGCACAACCTACACCTTGGGTCTTGTCTGGTGTGGTATATATGGGCCTCAATGGCTCTGGTGCTCAGGGCCTGTTCCTGAGCAGCCAGGATGAGTGCCTGTGTGCTGTCCTTCAGGCCAGCCCTCTCTAGCCACTGATAGGACTTCTTGAGATCAGCCACTTCAGTTATGGTCCGGTGGTACATCCCGTGTAGGGGCTTGTCCTCCCATGATGGTCCCTCTTCCAGCGCCTCATCCTCTGTTCCCCATTGTCTGAGACATTCTCTGAGTACGTCATCCGTTGGAGCCTTCTCCTTGATGTATTCATGGAGCTTGGATGTTTCGTCCTGGACAGTGGCTCTCACACTCACTTGTCCCCGGCCTCCTTCCTTTCGGCTTGCGTACAGTCTCAGGGTGCTGAATTTGGGATGGAAACCTCCATGCATGGTTAGGAGCTTTCGGGTCTTAACGTCCATGGTCTGAATCTCTTCCTTTGGCCACCTTATTATTCCTGCAGGGTATCTGATCACTGGCAGGGCATAGCTGTTTATTGCCCGGGTCTTATTCTTGCCCTTGAGCTGGCTTCTTAGGACTTGCCTCACTCGCTTGAGGTATTTGGCCATAGCAGTGCGGACTACCTTTCCTCTCTTTGTCACCATCCGACTACATTTCTCAAGCCCGAATGACATCCCGATGTCGCTGCTGTAGATCCTGGTTGTGTGGATCAGGGAGTCTATGTCCCTTTCGCTCTTAGCATACAGCTTTATGTCATCCATGTAGAGGAGGTGAATAATCGTAGCTCCATTTCTGAGGCGGTATCCAGAGCCTGTCTTGGTGATTACTTGGCTTGGTGTTCAGTCCTATGCAGAAAAGCAGTGGGGAGAGTGCATCACCTTGGTATATGCCACATTTGATAGACACTTGGGTGAGTGGTTTGCCATTGGCTTCAAGTGTGGTTTTCCACATCCTCATCGAGTTCGGAACGAAGGCTCTTAGGGTCCTGTTCACCTTATACAACTCCAAGCATTCAGTGATCCATGTATGGGGCATCGAGTCATAGGCTTTCTTGTAATCAATCCAGGCTGTGCACAGGTTGGTACGTCGGGACCTGCAGTCTTGTGCGACTGTTCTGTCTACCAGGAGCTGATGTTTGGCTCCTCTGGTATCTCTACCAATGCCCTTCTGTGCTTCGCTCATGTATTGATCCATGTGTCCACTTATCTTAGCCGCAATGATGCCTGACATGATCTTCCATGTTGTGGAGAGACAGGTTATTGGCCGATAGTTGAATGGGACTGCACCCTTTGAGGGATCCTTCATGATCAGGATCGTTCGCCCTTCGGTTAGCCATCCTGGGTGAGTCCCATCCCTCGGCAGCTGGTTTATTTGTGCTGCTTGGCGCTCATGGAGTGCTGTGAGTTTCTTTAGCCAGTAAGACTTTCTGCTTGGCTCTCGACAAAGGCGGACTCTTTTTGCACAGCTCCCCTGCCCTCCCACCTTTTTTTCCCCTGCTCGCCACTTAGTCTTTTGTGCTGTCTTTGTCCAACTTTTTTTCTCTCGCCTTATACCGTGTTTTCATCCGAAGAACTAACCTTGGAATTAGTTGGCTGGTCTCTCGATGTAATCGACAAAAAATTTTCGACGGAAAGAGCAGGCAGACGGGAGCCTGCTTGCCCTCCGGGGACACTTGCTGCCGGATACGCCCTCGATCCATGGAGAAAGTGGAGACCGGTGTGCCTGACAGTACTGTCCGTGGAGGATGTGGAAGACATCTACATCATTGGCCTTTTGATAACAGGTATGCTGCTGTTTGGTGTTGGCAGCTTGCTGTTCTATCGCAAAATTCAATGTCCACTTCAATCTCATCAGTTGTTGTTTTCAGAAATGTAGCTATGCTAAAGATTTGTTCAGTCTCAGTCGGCAGCCAGGCAGTCAAGTATGGATGTTTCCTCCTGTGGCTAACGATAGCCGATGCATTAAAGTAGGTATTAAAAGTAACAAAACTGCTCATGGCAGGAATTAGTGTTCATCAGCTAAACAGAAAAGGTTAGCAGAACAAAATAATTTTTTTATTCGCTGGTCATGGCGCAGCCAGCTTTTATTTTTGTCATGAGGCGTGTCATGTGCATTAAATGTGGCCGCTTTGGTAGCGTCAATGTCCGACAGCGAGCTTCATGACAACCCTGGTTGCCATGCCTGGGTGAAATTTCAACGTTGGACTTTGAAAATCCAGCACACTCGTGCGCAACCTAAAGAGGATCCACAGTGCAGAAAAAAATATGGATTGACAGACTTTGAAACATTTGGAGCACCAAAGCTCCAGCGAGGAAGCCGACTCGACAGCAGACTATAGCCGCATTCGACACGTCATTTTCAGACGGGTGGTGCAAGTGTACCCCATGGAATGGCCTTGAGAAAAAAAAAATAAGTCAAGCTAATGGTTTATCCAACCATCCATTTTCCGATCCGCTTTATCCTCACAAGAGTTGCGGGGGATTCTGGAGCCTAGTCCAGCTGTTTTCGGGCAGTAGGCAGGGGACCCCCTGAGCCGGTTGCCATCCAATTGCAGTGCACAGGGAGACGAACAACCATCTGCAGGGACAATTTTGAGTGTTCAATCAGCTTTCCATGCATGATTTTTTTTGGGGCCGATTGATCCCCGTAATTTCCCTAATTGTACCAATATATTTGCAATGATTTTGATTACACAAATAGTTTCCAGTCCCTCTCCCACCAAGATTTGAAGGGAGAGGAGCATGCTGTGGTTGACAGCCAAGAAGGAAGAAGTTGAGATGAATCAGTACCTCTAGCTGTGAGACCTCAAATTATCTGTTCTGGCATATGTACACATATTATGATTCATGGCACTTTTATGTATGTTAAGTTTGTTCACTTGAGTGTGGGTTGTAAGACATCCGATGACTGTGGTAATGTAGATGGAAATCACTCACTTGTAGCCATGCCAAAACTTTTGTATGCAGTCACACATGAGCCAAAACCATTTTTTTCTGCTGTGATATCTCTCACCAGACATTTTGATCAACTACACAAAATAACTTAGAATATAGTTGTGTCCTTACCTAGAACACCCAACCGGTAATTGACTGTTATGACAATCACATTTCCATAGCTGGCCAGGACACTGCCATCAAACAGGTTACCAGTTCCTTCCATGTAGGATCCACCATGGATGAAAACCATTACTGGCTTGGGACTCCCACTCTCCCTTATGTCTAGAGTAGGAAAAGAAATATAAATTAGGAGTTTAGATTTCAAAAGGAGGACATAGCCCAAAAACAATGTCACGGATAAGGGGCTCTGGCTACCATTTTTACAATTCTTTTGACATTTGTCTTTTCAGCTACAATTCATTAATACTACCATGTACAGGAAATGTTTTCATTGGCTTAAAAAAAACACGCTAATAATTATGAATAAAAGAAAGAAACAAAAAAACAAGTGAAAATGGAATCGATAATAAACATGAACTTCTACCCAAAGGCTATTAGAGAATTATCACTTTAATTTTTGAATGAAAATTAACTTCGTAATCTTGCTTAATTACACTTGCATCAATGCATCGTATGACTTTGTACATTTAGTACGTCCGGTTGTGGTTTCGCTGGTCAAAGACCCAAGAGGGAAGCTTGCCAACAGAGGCCATCCTCAACAATTATCCTGGCCAACGTCAATACAAATGTAACATAAAATATTCCTCATGACAAATCCAGAAGTGCATCCATACATGTTTACAGAGATCTGCCTATACATAGGTGAGGACATCAACATGATGGACATAAACAAATTATGACAGGCGGTGGCATTTTTTTTAACATGAATCTCCGCTATCAGTTCCGTTGTTGTTGTCAGAGAGGAACTGTTGCAACCGTTAAAAACTGGGAGACTAATTTTGGTTCTTTGTATTTTGTAAATAGTCACTCAGTTGAGTGGCATGGCATTTTGTGTGCATTGAAATTCACTGTGCATAGAGATATCAAGGAATTTGGCTAAATGCTGCATTACAAGTGTCAAGTCACTGCTGAGCCTGACACAATCTTAGAAGTGTCTTGCCAAGGCTAAGGAAAAAACATGACAGTTTCTTTTGCAACATTTTGGAATCAATAACTCTTCTGTAGGAAGACTGAGAGCCACGTTTCCTTCGTGATGGTTCAGTGCCATAGGTTTTTGCACCACGTTTTCTGAAATCGAACTGAACAAAGCTGTTTACTATTAAGTTTTGTATAGAAATGTATGCTTTTCTCCGCCAACAAGCTTTCTAGTGATATATATTTCATGCCACCGGCAGGGCTTGACACCTGCCCCCAAAAATAAGAACCATGACACTACAGTGCTTGATTGGCCAATAATTTCATCAGACCCAAAAATAATCAATGGGGTATTGCCAGGATGAATCTGGGAGACACCACACCGAATAAGGCAGATGAATTGAAGGCTACAATCAAAGCAACCTGGCCTTCCGTATAACAGGCTCATTGCCTCCCTGCCACATCTTGTTGATGCAGCAATTAAATCAAAAGGGCTCAACAAATATCGACGACAGACGAATATATTGTAGCGATGCAATACTGAGGCCACAAAATAGGCCTCTCAATTCTGTCCACAGAGGTTATGAACAGAAATTGGTGACACAGGAAAACCACGGCAGAGTCTAACTTAAACAAGAATCAGTGAATATTTAAAAACAAAAACAGAAACAGAGCAAAACCTGGTATCGCAGCCATACTTGGAATTACGAAACAACTTGGGTCTGGCGCCGATTTCCAGGAAAGCAGCGGTTAATGTAATTTGTTTCGCCCACATAATGGATGAATCTGCTGGAGGTGGGTCTCCAGCCGATCGGTGGTGGTGATGGGCGTGTTGAGGCCGCCTTTTATTGGCCCTTCCTCGGATTGAGGGGAGCAGCGCTGTGACTAAAGAGTCCTGCTCCGCCACCGTGGTCGCTGCCTCTCCCCCGCGCCATCACCAGTTCGCAAGGGGAGCGACCATCGTTCCACGGCCGCCGACGTGTGGTTGTGGAGCTAGGGATGTGGGCCCTCATTTGGGCCTGTCCCCGACGCCCCGCGCCATCGCCGCCAGACTTCTTGAGGTCGAGGGGATCGGGAGAGGGGGCAAACGGGTTGAGGGGGCAAGAGGTGGGGGGGAAAATCGCCATCCTGGGGGCTATGTAGCGTGAGGGAGGGGGACGGGTCGCAAGCCCGCCCCCGCACTTTGACCCCGTGGCCAGGGTCCACGGCAGCGCGGTGGCCGACGCTGGTGGTCCAGGGGGTCTGCAGCACCCGAGGTTGGACTGTGGGTGCGCCGGGCCCGGTGTTTTATTTTGAAGGGTGGGCATTCCTTCATAATTTAGGGGGATGGTCGGCTTGGGAATCCGGTCCACCACCTTGCTAGGCGCTTGACGCCAGGACTGCGGTGGATTTGTATACCGCCGGATGCGGTCCCGCGGGATTTTGCTGACCCGAAGGTCATTACCACTTCGCACCAACTCTCCAGTGATGGAAAGTCCCGTCAATTCGGCGTGGAGGCTCCCTTACGGACTTCACTGCGATCCGCTAGGAAATGGCGACGGTTTGATCCGCACCTTTGAGCCTAGGGATCGCAGATCTGAGGCGGAGATCGTGCCAGACCCAAGACCCAAAAGCTCTTTGTAATAGACTTTTTGGAGCACGTGCTCATCCAAGATGTGTCTGTTGACCAGAACCCATCATGAAAATACTGTGTGTTGAAGATGTTGCGATAAAACTAAAGTATATCGAAACAGAGGCCGATTTGTGGTTAGTCTAGTTTGATTTAGCATTTTGGTATGGTTTATTATGATGGTTTATGGAGATTGATGAGGTTTATCTAGTTACTGTCACTAAAAGGTGAGGTCATAGAGGGTGAAGCTGATTGGCTGGTCTTGTCCAGTGGTTTTGACCTCCCTTTGGCTTAAATATGGTATGTCATGGGCCCATGCTAGGATGCAATTGGTTAAGGCAGAATTGAAGTTATCATCACAGATAATTGGTACAGTAGCAGATCGACGAGAAAGACAGGCGGCCCCAGCAAGCCACAAAATGATAATTTTAATGAGGTAAACAATGGATTGCCATTCCATTGAAGTCATGCTAATAAGTGTTTGAAAAGATTACTCCCACGTGCATATGTGTACTCGGTACTCGGTGGCCGAGCTTCTTCGGCTCCGCTT
This sequence comes from Hippocampus zosterae, assembly GCF_025434085.1. Lineage (NCBI taxonomy): Eukaryota > Metazoa > Chordata > Actinopteri > Syngnathiformes > Syngnathidae > Hippocampus > Hippocampus zosterae. Next base: position 2,876,524 of record NC_067458.1, read on the forward strand.
CCAATGGCTGCGCCCTCCTCCTGCTCTACACCGGCTCCCGGACATTGTTCGGTTTCCTTCCCGGAAATACATTCATCGTGGGTCTCGTCGGGGCTTCTGCCTCAACCGATCCAACACCATCACCTCCTTCTGGTCTTCCTCCCGTTGGCCATCCAGAAACGCCGGCCGATCCATCGACCATCGTGCGTTAGCCGGCCTGGCTAGGTCGGCTAACGGTCACCGCAGCAGCGAGACTGCCACCGTCAACTTCGGGCTACTTAACATCCGTTCGCTTACTGGGAAGGGTAATCTCATTCAAGATGTCCTCACGGACCGTAAGCTTGACATTCTTTGCTTAAATGAAACATGGCAAACTCCCGGGGACTTCTCACAGTTGAATGATTCCACTACCCCGGGATTTGTTTACATTTCCAAGCCCCGCGATTCTGGTCGCGGAGGAGGTCTCGCGATAGTATACCGCGAGAAGTGGAAAGTACTTACTGCTCTTCCTCTCACCATTGACTTCACTTCTTCAATTAACAGTTTTGGTTTTGATCAATTTGTAGATTTTCCCACACACATCAAAGTTCACACCCTGCATCTGATCTGCTGCTCTGGTATTTCCCCCTCCAACTGTACTGCTGACGAACTTCCAATAACGGACCACTTCCTTATCTCATTCAACATTACACTCCAGCTCTCAACTGCCAAATCACCCCGGATCATTGTTTACTGTAATATTAAAGACATTAACATTGACTCTCTCACTGCATGGCTGACCACCCTGACTCCGGACATTGATTCCACTCCTGATGATTTGGTTTTCCGATATAACTCTGGTCTCACCAGCATCCTCAATACGCTCGCCCGTGTCAAGTCCCGCTCTGTCCTTTTTACTCAGTCTGCCCCTTGGTTCACCCCTCATCTTCGTTCCTTGAAATCCCAAACCCGGCAGCTTGAGAGACTTTAAAGGAAAACCGGGCTCACTGCTCACAAGGACATTTATGAAGCTCAACTATCCCTCTACAAGGATTCCATCTCTCAAGTAAAATCACATTACTACTCCGGACTCATCTGCTCCAATGCTGGAAATACTAATACTCTCTTTTCCCTTTGGAACAGAATCACTCAAACTCCTGACTCCCTACCACCTCACTTTTATTCTCGTGACACCTGCAACGCACTTCTCCTCTTTTTCAACGAAAAAATCAACAGAATCCACCCGCATCTGTGCTCCTCTGTACCTTTCCCCTCCTCTGACCTTCTCACCCCTCGCAAACTGTTCTCTTCTTTTGAACTCCCCCATCTCTCATTAATTTCTGACCTCATCATTAAATCCAAGACTTCCTCCTGTCAGCTCGATCCCCTGCCCACAGTTCTGGTCAAATCCTGTCTACCCTCTCTGCTTCCCTTCATCTCAGCCATTATCCATTCTTCTCTGTTGACTGGAATTGTTCCTGTGCTCTTCAAAACTGCAGCTGTCATCCCAATCCTGAAAAAAAAAACGGTTCAGATCCCAATGACTTCAATAACCTACGCCCCATTTCCCATTTTCCCTTCATCTCGAAAATTCTGGAGAAAACTGTCGCCTCTCACCTCCACTCCCACCTCACCGACAATAGTCTTTATGAACAATTCCAGTCCGGCTTCCGTCCCCGTCCCAGTACTGAAACAGCCCTCATAAAAATCACAAACGATCTTCTCATGGCAGCAGACTCTGGCCAAATCTCCATCCTCATCCTCCTTGACCTGAGTGTAGCCTTCGACACAATCTCTCACCCCATCCTCCTCAATAGACTCTCTACCATAGGCATCACCAACACCCCTCTACGTTGGTTCCACTCATATCTCACTGCCCGCTCTCAGTTCATTCAACTTGATTCTTTTACTTCACAATCCCTCCCTGTTTCTTCTGGTGTTCCCCAGGGTTCTGTCCTCGGTCCGCTCCTCTTCATTGTCTACCTCCTTCCGCTTGGAAACATTTTCCGCAAATTTGGCTTATACTTTCACTGCTTTGCAGATGACACCCAGCTCTATCTCTCCAGCAAACCCGACGCTTATCTCCCACCCTCATCTCTCTCTCACTGTCTCTCAGAAATCAAATCTTGGTTCACCCATAATTTCCTCAAGCTAAACAGCAATAAAACTGAACTCCTACTCGTCGGTACCAAATCCACTCTGAACAAAGCCGACAGTTTCTCCCTCATAATTGATAATACCACTATATCTCCTTCGGCCCAGGTGAAGAGTCTGGGTGTCATCCTTGACAGTTCACTATCCTTTCACTCCCACATCAATAACATTACTCGGTCCGCTCATTTCCACCTTCGCAATATAAACCGCCTCCGTCCCTCACTCACTCCTCACACCACCGCTATCCTTGTTCACAGTCTCGTCACTTCCCGTATTAGGGCCGTTCACACGGCACACATTTGCTCCGGCGCTGCACCGATATATTTTGTTGTGATATATTTTGCACTTTTGCAAATTGTGTGGAGCGTTCACACGTACAAAGCCTCTGAGCGGGGCAGCCCCGACACTGTGTCGGGGCTGCCCCACTTGCGTTCACATGGCAGTTTCTGCAGCGGAGCAAAACAAACGAGCTGTCGTGTTGGTTCTTTTTAAAACATACTGTATATACACAACTCAAGCGAATACTGGACCGGCACATCCTTCTCCTTCTCGGTCTCCGTGCCTTCTGCTCGAGAGTGACCGCCCAAGAAAACGTAAATCAACGATGACTTCAATGACACTCAGAAAAGCAAACACTAAAGCGCCAAACAGAAAATCAAGAAAGGAAATCACAAAATAAATTCTATGGGGGGCGGGGGGTTGTGAACAAACAACAAAGGAACAAACAACTCAGAGACAGTCCAGTCTCCTACAAAAGGAAAGATGTTACTAGCCAAGTCTTGTGTCGTTATGAAACAAACACATTACAGAATTCCGACAGAGCACGAAAGCAACGCATTCTCGCCATACGTACTCTTCACAAGCATTTGCTCTGGAGCAAATTTAACCCAGTTGCGTTCACACATGCAAATTTCACCGGTGCTGCTTCGCAAACGAGCATTTGCACCGGAGCAAATATTTGACCCACCTCCCTGAGGTGGGTCAAATTTGGTCCGGTATAAGCTCTTTTCCGGGGCTACGCCGGAGCTAATTTGCACGTGTGAATGCTCTACTGGGCCAGCCCCGGAGCAGCACCGGACCAAATCTTGCCGTGTGAACAGCCCTATTGACTACTGCAACTCACTCCTCTTCAGTGTCCATCAAAAATTCCTCCATAAACTTCAACTTGTTCAGAATTCAGCAGCCCGGATCATCACGAAAACCCCCTCCTTCCATCATATCACCCCCATCCTCCGACAGCTCCACTGGCTTCCTGTCAAACTTAGAATCAACTTCAAATTACTTCTCTATACATTCAAAGCCATACACAACCTTGCGCCCCCCTATCTGTCAGATCTTCTTCAAATCTCCATTCCCTCTTGCTCACTCAGGTCCTCATCCTCCCTCCACCTTTTTCTACCCTCTGCCTGTCTCAGTACAATGGGGTGCAGAGCCTTCAGTCGCTCTGCCCCCAAACTCTGAAACTCACTTCCTCCCAACATTCGTAATATTGACTCTCTTTCCTTATTCCAAACCCAGCTCAAAACCCACCTATTCAGACTTGCCTACCCACCTTAAATCTTTCTTTATTTATTTATTATTTTATCTGTGTTTTACTATTGGTCTTGGTTGTACAGTGTCCTTGAGTGTTATGAAAGGCACTTACAAATGTGATATATTATTATTATTATTATTATTATTATTATTACTATGTGTATTTATGAGTGAAACCACAGGGTAGAACTGCTAACATTCATAGTTTAATGGTCATTGAAAATGTGATTTCAAGGTTTTGCGACTAACTTCAAAAATATTACACACCTTAGCACCTTCCCATCCCGTTGATTTAGTCATACTGTATTCTATGTTCTGTCCCGAACTGGTAAACAACACGCCGGTATTTTTAGATCCTGAGAGCCAAAAAGAAGTCTGCAGTTTGTAGCTCATGTTCTATTTAGGCTCGAGTGCTCTGGAATAACATACCCATGGGAATTAGTATCCAGAGATCAGAAGACTAAAGACTTATTTGTATACTCTTGCATTTTGGTGAGCTACATGTTGGGCTGGGCTTCTGCTTCTTCTGTCCTTCCCCCTCCTTCCTGGTTTGAAGAGGGGGCTAGGTGACGATATCCCAGTTGGATGTCGCTGTGCCGATTCTACACCAAGAATGTCTGAGGTGGACCACCTAATTGGAGTCGCTGCTAGAGATTTCCGGACCGGATTTTGCGGAGGGCCCACGTCTCTGCAGGTGACCTTCTGCAGTTTTATGTCTTTTTACATGGACTCTTACATTATTCTGACTGACATTGTGTAGAACCATAATGTGATCAATTCTCCCCACTCACCATCCACCGTTATAGTTTTACAGTTTGAGCTCTGCGAGTCCCAGGGACTCCCTGATCAGAAAAGTATGAGTCACATTATGCATTGAGAGAGTCCCAAATTTCGAATTCTGAAATGGTCTACTTATTCAATTGCATGTGATAATAACACAAACAACAACAATATACATTGACAATGGGTTTATTTCTTATAAACAAAAGCTGCAAAAATTTAAATAGTTCAGGCATGCAAGATTTACTGAGAAATAGGTTCTTATTTCATCCCATGGTTCAGTCTTTGAGTTCATAAATTCTCCTCCCTTTGCTCTGCTTCCATTGATGATTATCGCAAAAAAACTGTCCAACTTTAGCTGTGTGATATCTCTGCAATAAACTTTCACAACGCTTGTTCACAACACTTGTTTTAACGTTACACAACTTGGCAATCGTCTGCTTTCCACCAGGTGAAAGCCGATCTCGTCTCGCGAGAACGGAGATCTCGTCTCGCGAGAACGGAAATCTCGTCATGCGAGATTACTTAATGAGAGATTACTTAACGAGAGATCAAAACAACAATGGTGGTGATTATCAAACTGCGATCGTTGCTGGAAAAAAAATATTTGCTGTAGGTTTTTTTTTTTGACTGAGAAATGTCCTCGCGTCCCAAAAACGCACATTATTTGGAACTGTATGTCTGGCCGGAAAATTATACGTCTCGGACGCGGGATGCAGAGGTAACGAGATGGCTGCATCCATTGCAGCCTAATCATCCCAGAAGGGGGATTCCCCCATCTGCGACCACTTATTAAAGTTTCTCATTTTTCTCCTGTCAGTTTGTTTTTCTGTTTTCCTTGCCCCTACTCTGGGTTAATATCAAGGCATGTCATTAATATTTGTCAGCAAATTTACTCCAGTTTAACCAAGGCTAAACAAACACGTTTATGACTATTTTACTTTTCCACATTAGACTCCTTATTATTAACCCTCTATGCTGAATCATGTTAAGTTGTTCAAGTAGTAGTGACAAAGCTGTACTTCCTAAGACAGCAGACATGCTGCACTTTGTCAGATTGTTACTTGAATTTAAATAAGACTTAGATGTTCCTCATCACAGGGTGCCATAATTATTCTGTTAGTTAACGATGACTCCAGCTTAATGCCTGCATTAACATCGAGCACTTCTCAGGGTCACACATCTGTTTGTGGATTAATTATGGCTAAACTGATGAAAAACCTGTTTAAATCAGTCCTTCATAAAAGGATGACACATTTGGAGAGTTTTGAGTTGTATTTTACAGTTTAGAGTACACGCTGTACACAACACAGTTCTCATGATGTCCACTTTATTTCTCAATATCTACATACGAATTGGCAGCAGTACGTCACAAAGAAAACTAACTACAGAGACAGGAGAAAGAAAGAATAAGAACTTAAAATAAAATAAAAATAAAGAAACTAAAAAGTAACAATATTCACACAAGGTGGGGTTAACCTTCTAGCTAGACAATGTTGGACTAATGAGGGTAACCCAAACACTTTAATCCAATTCAAGCACCAACATAAACATTATGGAGTGAATTCTGCCCTTGTTAAACTCATAAAATCGCAAAAATTGTGATCTGTCCAATTTGAGGTAATTTGTGCAAAGATAAAAATATTTCTCATCTTATTTTATATTTGTGATGCTAACATGATGCATATTTTTGCCAGTATTTGATGAATTTGGTTTGTCTGTGATCACAGGGAGATAAAACCAGGCGAAAATAAATTATCATCTTGCTTTTTGGGATGTAACTTCATGTAAACAATGAATAGATACCAAAGTGATTTCTTTCGACGGCTTTGTACATTTGTAAGGGACAGACAGTGTACAAATGTGCAAGGTGCAATGTTCATCTCTGCCTCAATGAAAACAACTGCTTTTGCGAATCCCACAAGCGATCTGAAGTGACAGGCTCACTCTCCATCCTGAAAGGTTGGTCTATTTGAGTGGGAGGAAATGTAAGTGGAAAGTGAAAAAAATATTTTGTGTTTTAGATGTATGTTTTTATTTATCACGTCAGTATTTTGTAAATCATTTATCGTATTTTCTGCATTATTGGGCGCACTAAAAAGTCTTCAATTTTCTTAAAAACTCACAGAGCGACCTTAAAATCCGGTGCGTCTTTTGTATGGTCATTACGGTAATACATCGACTCTAAGATGGCTCCTTCCTGGAGTCATGCTTCCAATGTTATAACTTGCTGTTGGTTCAGTGAACTGTGTCGCTGCTTTATTAAATAAGTTTTTGTTGGAGCTCCAAAAAAGGAGAGTTGTGGTGTTCATTTTTTTTTAAAAAGTCGAAACAAATACAGGTATGTCTTTGTCTGCCTAAATGCCTTCTTCGTTCGACTCGAGAGGCATTCAAGACCACCTCCGAAAAACGTAAATTAATGATTACTTCAATGAAACTACGAAAATGTAAAATAATACATCAAAACTGAAAAGCAATCGATGATATCACAAAATAAATTATATAGCTACCCCTACAGAATTTATATTGTGATTTCATCATTTGTGAATACACAACAAGGGAATAAATAACTACGACTGACATCTGATGTTTCTGTTGGGGCTATGATCAAGGAAATGCCAATGCGTTTTTCGTAGGCGGTCATGAATGCCTCTCGAATTGAACAGAAGAAGAGAAGGCACAGAGAGACCCTGGGGCACACCAGAAGAGATGGGGAGGGATTGTGAAGTAAAAGAATTAAGTTGGATGAACTGAGATAAGGCCAGTGAGATATGAGTGAAACCAACGTAGGGGGGTGTGGGTGATGCCTGTGGTAGAGAGTCTGTTGAGGAGGATGGGGTGAGAGATTGTGTCGAAAGCTGCACTCAGGTCAAGGAGGATGAGGATGGAGATTAGGCCAGAGTCTGCTGACATGAGAAGATCGTTTGTGATTTTTATGAGGGCTGTTTCAGGACTGTGACGGGGACGGAAGCCAGACTGTAATTGTTCATAGAGACTATTGTTGGTGAGGTGGGAGTGGAGCTGAGAGGCAACAATTTTCTCAAGAATTTCAGAAATGAAAGGAAGATGGGAAATGGGGCGTCGGTTAGTGAAATCATTGGGATCTGAACCAGTTTTTTTTCAGGATTAGGGTGACAGAGTCAGTTTTGAAGGGCAGAGGAACAATTCCAGTTGACAGAAAGGAATGGATAATGGCTGAGATGAAGGGAAGCAGAGAGGGTAAGCAGGATTTGACCAGGACTGTAGGTCGGGAATCTAGCTGACACGAGGAAGTCTTGGATTTAATGATGAGGACTGAGATTAATGAGAGGTGGGGGAGTTCAAAAGAAGATAACAGTTTGCACGGGGTAAGATGGTCAGAGGAGGGGATATGTACAGAGGAGCCCAGGTGCTGGTGGATTTTGTTGATTTTTTCATTGTAAAATAGGACAAGAGCATTGCAGGTGTCAAAAGAGTAAAAGTGAGGTGGTAGAGAATCAGGGGGTTGAGTGATTTTGTTCCAGAGGGAAAAGAGAGTCTTCGTATTTCCAGCAGTTGGAGAAGATGAGTCCAGAGTAGTATTGTGATTTTGCTTGCGAGATGGAATCCTTTTAGACTGATAGTTGAGCTGTATAGATGTCCTTGTAATGTGTCTCAACAATTTGACTTACAAATTACTCTTGGAACCCATTAAGATAAGATAAGATATCCTTTATTTGTCCCACAATGGGGCAATTATGTTTGTAAGTTGAGAAATACCTGTAATATTATTTTGTTATCGGTTGTCTTTTATGTTTTCTCAATTTTGCTGCATCGGTACCATAGAACAATGACAATAAAGACTCTGTCTTCTTTTCCATGGTTGTTTTTGTGCTCACTAAACATAGTTGGGTTGAGCGTATCAAAATAAATCATGCAAGTCTTTTGTTCACACGGACCTGCATTTAGTCATGAAATGATATTTTCTTTGATCGCTTCACCAACACTTGAACAACTGTAATAAATAATAAGGTAATGGGTCATTCATGGTAACTTGAGATCATTTCAACAGATTGTGAGTATATGTTGAAGACTTTGATGCTATGCCTTACACTCGTGACCGAAGGTTAACGCATTTTTGTACCTGAATGTGGAAAAGCTCCGTGCATTTAGTTAGTTATTGTCATTATTATCTTCACAATACTTTGATAGCACCCCGCTGACTGTGTGTGGAGGTCACACACAGACACATGATTAGGGGTGTAGGGCGATCTCTGAGTGCCCATCGACAACAGCCAACTTTACATTATCCATAAAGGTCTTCTTGCAGTTCCTTTCAAATGTACTTTGCGTGTGCCGATCTCCTACATCTGCATGCCAGGTAGACCACACGACCCTCTCTGCTCTGAATTTAAAGGGAATGCGGGGGGACACTTCTATTGGCTGGGAGTCTGCTGCGTTCCACCCCACAATGGGGCACAACGGTGCAAACATCCATTTCTAGGAAATGCCACCCATGCACAGTTACACTGAGATTTATGTTAGATTTGCGTAAATCTTACACGAAAGAGAGGAGCCGTTTCCATTGGCCAGGAAATAGATTGGCTGAGTTCATCATGCCCAACAGCATAAGCCCAACTGCATGCGAAACCGCACCAATGCGCACTGTCAGACGTGCTTTACATTTGACTTAAGCTGAGCATGTCTATTGTTACCAAAAGTATAAACAAGAAATTAAGAGGTTATTAATGGTAGTTTAAATGAAAGAGAATAAAGTATGGCATGCAAAACATGTTCTCAGTAGAGTGTTGTAACTAATATTTACTGATTTGCAAAGTCAAATGGAACATAGAAAAATACGAAAGAAAGTACAAACCCAGACACACAGTGTCAAAAGAGAATATAGTTGACAAAAAAGCTGAAAAAAGGGTAAAATACATTGAGCCAAAAAACAGTTTTCCAAAAAAAAAAAAAAGAAAAAAAGGCAGATGCAAAAATGACAAGAACTTTTTAAAGAGAAAGTGAAGTTTTGGTTTGGTCTCCGTAATCATGCAAATCAAGCATTTTTGTCAGTAAATGGAAAATACCTTCTTCTGCTGCGTGGTCACTATCACTTAAATCATCAGAGTGTTTCTTTGTAATGGGACCTATAAGACCAAGAAGGAGAAGGAAGGAGGAAAACAGCATGATCAAAAACACATATATCCTCAAAAAAAAACAAAAAAACCCCACTGTAGTGTTGCTTAAATGCTTCTGTCGCCTTTTAAAAAATACATATATTTTATAAATTAAAACTTTATAAAATTATTGTACAAAAGCACAAAGAAGCCACTCCACACTATATAAAATGCTGTAAATTATGTGTTTATTTAATTATTCATTTATTTGAATAAATTGCATTATTTTATCAGAAACTTTGAACTGGTTTTAGGATGAACAAAATAATGTTTGAGATGAACTAGCTATGGTTTTGGGTACACTGATTTTTGTTGTTAGAAAGATGGTGTGAGTTGTCTTATGTCACAGTCAGTGAGTCACCTCATTAACGACTTTTGAAGACAAAGCTTATTTATATTCACAAATAATGTCTAATTTTTATCGGCATGATAATTAGTGAAAAAAATGTAACTTTTCCTGGAACGATCCTGCAAAATTAACCTGCTATTTAGGACCATATTAAAAGCCACATTAAATACATACAATGTAGAACTAGCCAAAGTCATCTAATCTCTAAAAATATTATTTATTATAAATATTGAAAATCGAGGGAAACATTTTCATGAGTGCATGGTCCCATTCATCTGAATGACAGTCACAGCCAAGGCTTTTTCCTGGGTAAACTTGAGCCGACTGCCGTGGCACAGCCTCGGGGGTGGCCTGCTTTCGGCAGCCGTCAATGAGTGATGACGACCCAGCCATGACTTTTCCTTGATAGCTGTAATTTTAACTTAGTTGCTGAATACTATAATCGTGTGGACTTAATCAGAATTGGATTACGGTACAAATTGACGGGTATTCATTTGCACTTTCAACAAGGTGCCTGACCAGCGAGACCTCTGTGAATTATTGTCAGGTCTGGCAAGCGCCGTCGTTGGCAACATGAACAAATATGGTCCAGCCAAGCTTCACCGCACTTTTTAACATCAAGGACGAGATGGGCCGACCAGCTCTGTGGTTGTTGTTGGGTCTGGTTGGCATCCGAGGAAAAGTGAAGAAAAGCAGGGAAGACGAGCTATATTGCTAATAACGAGCTTAATGCTAATATTGATAGATATGTGGTTCAGAAAGTGGATGGATATATGCAATGACACTGCACTTTGTCCTACTGTACTTGTTGGAATACACTTTCATGTTTTGGTTTGTGACCAAGAAGTGGCACTGTAGGGCACTCCCTGCAGCTGCACACCTGTTGGTCGTTATGTAATTAGTTGTATAAAAGGACTCCCGCCCGACCACTCATTGTCTTTTTGTTTGTTTTCTGCTGTCATGATTGTTCCGGTCATGCTTCAGTTATTGACAGTTTTTGCTTCAGTCATGGTTTTGGTTTGCTACTATGGATTCTTTTTGTTTTCAGGACTTTTTGTTTCGGATTTAGTTTTCTCTGTGTTTTAATTTTTGTCAAGTACATCCTTCTCCTCTCTCTTGCCTGCTTCTTGGGGTCCACCACCACCACGGAACGTGACAGGCTTTGGTGAGTACTATTTTTTAAATATTTTGGTCCATGAAACTGTCTTCACAGAGGCCTGTCATTATATTAACTTTGTTCGGTGACAAAAAATGGACAAAATATATGATGATTTGCATACGTGTTTGTTGACATACATGAATATTCACTCACGCTAGTTCCCTCTCCTCTCTGTCAACCAGCATGTTCGCTTCTGTGGGAGCTCACAAATGCGGACACACACACAAAAACACGCCTATGGTGCATTTTTTTGGATACTATTTCATTGCTTTTGTTTTTTCATCCATCCATTATGCAAGCGACTTTATCCTCACATGGGTCATGGACGTGCTGGAGCCTTTCCCAGCCGTCTTGCCAGCCGAACACAGGGCACACACACAAAAAAAAAACATTCGCACACAATCACACCTCGGGAGAATTTAGAATCTTCCATTAAACGACCATGCATGTTTTTGGAATGTGGAAGGAAACCGCAGGACCCGGAGAAAACCCATGCAGTCACGGGGAAAACATACAAACTCCGCACAGGAAGGCCAGAGCCCGGAATGGAACCTTGGAACTCTGTACTGTGTGGCGGACTTGCTAACCAATGGAAAACCGTGCTGCCCTGCTTTTGTTTTACCATATTAAACACACAATCACCCTTATGAATAGGTACTACATGCATTCCAGCTTTTGAGATAACTTGTCTCACCGTCTGAAGTGGTAAGAGGTCAGAAAGTAGCAAAACATGCGGCTGTATGTTGTCAGTTACCTCTTTTTTTATCATTCTCTGACCCACTAAATTAAGAGGTGTGATTGAAATGTTTCATTATTTTAAGCTCCAGGAACAGATATATATTTATTTTGTATAATACAAATATACCGGTTTTCGGTACTGGCCTTACAAAACTGGAAATCTATTGGAATCGGTTGAAATTTCTCATATCTTGCATCACGAAAATATAGAGGGTAGCAATTCCTTTGGGAGCTGGTCAAGTCGATGGCTGCAGATTGGACCACGGTGATCATGCGCAGGGATACACGTATTCTGGGTCTTTGCAATGTGTGAGTGTAAAAAAAACCCACAAGAACTGCGGGGATGTGCAAAGCAAATTGCGGGAAGTAGGGCATATCATACAAGGGCCGAGGGACCTCTATCCTCATAACACTCTTAAAAGACTCATTGACCCATGGAATACACAAGCTTTGAGTTGAAATTGCAAAGCAGACTTGTGACTTCAAAGCACGGATAAGCCGTTTCTCATCCCCGACCCTGGTGACGAAGCTTGGGAACACGGTGTCCAAGTGGGGACAACGATTGCGAGTGTATACATTAATGGACATTAACAAAAACATTTGCCCGGTGAGTGATGGAATTCCGTGAGGTTCACAGCCTGTTGTGGGATCGAATGGTGGTGGCCACAGCGATTGAGCCGATTCCCAAGATGCTCCTGCGGGATAATAATATTAAAAAATGGCGCCTTTTCTCGGGGCAAATAATTGACTGATGTTGCAGTGTGTTGCTCCGCCGCATGTCATCCATCGATTGGTGGGAGCTCTCCAAATCTGTATCTGCGAATGTATCACTTTCAACCGCCGCGGTGCTGCTGTCCACACACCCTAGCCATACATCGATGGAGCACCACGAATCCATTGAATCATCATTGAACGAGTCTGAAATGTTATTATACCGACAGTTTGAAAGACTTTTAATTTGTGGAAAATGTGTCTGGCCAGTACCGGTTCTCTTAAGTCCAAAAATAATAATAAATAATAATATCCATCCATCCATCCATCCATCATCTACCGCTTATCCGGGGCCGGGTCGCGGGGGCAACAGCTTTAGCAGGGAAGCCCAGACTTCCCTCTCCCTAGCTACTTCTTCCAGCTCTCCCCGGGGGATCCCGAGTCGTTCCCAGGCAAGCTGGGTGACATAGTCTCTCCAGCGTGTCCTGGGTCTTCCTCGGGGTCTTCCCTCCCGGTGGGACATGACCGGAACGCCTCACCGGGCAGGCGCTCAGGAGGCATCCGAATCAGATGCCCAAGCCACCTCATCTGGCTCCTCTCGATGTGGAGGAGAAGCGGCTCGACTCTGAGCCCCTCACGGATGACTGAGCTTCCCTCAAGGACTCTGCTAAGGGTGTAGAGCTGGTCCACTGTTCCACGGCCGGGACGAAAACCACACTGCTCCTCCTCAATCTGAGGCTCGACTTCCTGACGGACCCTCCTCTCCAGCACCCCTGAATAGACCTTACCAGGGAGGCTGAGGAGTGTGATCCCTCTGTAGTTGGAACACACCCTCCGGTCCCCCTTTTTAAAAAGAGGGACTACCACCCCGGTCTGCCAATCCAGAGGCACTCTCCCTGTTGTCCACGCGATGTTGCAGAGGCGTGTCAACCAGGACAGCCCCACAACATCCAGAGCCTTGAGGAACTCCGGGCGGATCTCATCCACCCCTGGGGCCTTGCCACCGAGGAGCTTTTTAACCACATCGGTGACTTCAACCACAGAGATAGGAGAGCCCACCTCAGAGTCCCAAGGCTCTGCTTCCTCCAAGGAAGGCGTGTTGGTGGAGTTGAGGAGGTCTTCGAAGTACTCTGCCCACCGGTTCACAACGTCCCGAGTCGAAGTCAGCAGCGCCCCATCCCCACTGTACACAGTGTTAGTGGTGCACTGCTTCCCCCTCTTGAGACGTCGGATGGTGGACCAGAATTTCCTCGAAGCCGTCCGGAAGTTGGCTTCCATGGCCTCACCGAACTCTTCCCACGCTCGGGTTTTTGCCTCGGCGACCACCGAAGCCGCGGCCCGCTTGGCCAATCGATACCCGTCAGCTGCCTCTGGGGTCCCACAGGCCATAAAGGCTCGATAGGACTCCTTCTTCAGCTTGACGGCATCCCTTACTGCTGGTGTCCACCAGCGAGTACGGGGGTTGCCGCCACGACAGGCACCAACCACCTTACGGCCACAACTCAGATTGGCCGCCTCAACAATAGAGGCACGGAACATGGTCCACTCGGGCTCAATGTCCCCCGCCTCCCCCGGAACATGGGAAAAGCTCTGTCGGAGGTGGGAGTTGAAACTCCTTCTGACAGCGGATTCCGCCAGACGCTCCCAACAAACCCTCACAATACGTTTGGGTCTGCCAGGACGGACCGACATCTTCCCCCACCATCGGAGCCTACTCACCACCAGGTGGTGATCAGTTGACAGCTCCGCCCCTCTATTCACCCGAGTGTCCAGAACATGCGGCCGCAAATCCGATGATACAACTACAAAGTCGATCATCGAACTGCGGCCTAGGGTGTCCTGGTGCCAAGTGCACATATGGACACTCTTATGTTTGAAATAATAATAATACATTTTATTTATAAGCGCCTTTCAAGACACCCAAGGACACTTTCAATAACAAAAAACACAAAACAATACGGGTGTAGCAGCGGCAGCCAAAACGCGCCAGCGTTCACTCAACCCGAAGATCAGAAAGAAACCACAGGGTGTCACGATTCGGTTTAGGGATCAACAGGTGGCACTGTAGGGCTCCCCTGGCAGCTGCACACCTGTTGGTCATAGGTAATCAGGCCTATAAAAGGACTCCTGCCCGAACACTCAGTGTCGGATCATTGTTGCTTTTGCTACTGTCATGTTTGTTTGAGTCATGTTTTGGTTGCTGTTATGTTTTATCTTCAGTCATGATTTTTGTTTGCTACTTTGTACTTTGTTTGCTTAGGATTTAGTTTTCTGTAGTGATGGGTCTATGAGGCCTCATGCGGCGTGTAGACACAATGACACACTGTGTTGATACTGTGTCGCTGACCACTGCACCTGCTGGACGTTCAAAATCCCTGCAGCCAACCCACTTGACAGACTGAACAAACTGATTTGATGATGACGTGTATACAATGCACTACCTCACTCTACCCAATCACTGGTAATGAATGAGTTAAAAGCTCAGTGTAGCCACAAGCGCCATTGTTTGTGTTGTTGTTTATGCTTTTTATATTGTTTATATTGTCTATACTGTTCAGATTACATGTCTTTTTTTATACAGTGTAGCTGCTATCCTTTCTTAGCTGTGTGTGTTTAATGCACAGCATGTTTACATGCGTGTATGCACTGAGGATTGAAAGGAAGAAATTTCATCTATGCTGCATGTCATACATAAAGCATATTTGACAATAAAGATGACATTGACCCTTGACAATATCATTCACATCCATGCATTCATATTGTATCCTTCAATGTGTTTCAATAATGTGAAATTCATGTGAATGAGGATGCTTGTGGGCTTTGTCTTCACAATTTTTGATTTAGAAAAATAAGATGCTCCAGTGTTTTAAATTTCAGTCTGTTGCATTTAATGCATGCTATTTCCCCTGTTGTGGAGAAGACACACACACAATGGAATAAGACATGTCAAAAATCCGAGAGGCACTTCGTGAGACAAGGAGATTTTAATGAATACCTTATTCTCCAAAAGGAGATCAAAATGGCTCTACGCGGCGGACAATTTGTATTTGTCCGGAAGCTGCTCCATAATATGCACATACTGTAGCAACGTTACTCGAGTGAAGCGCGTCTCAGCAGTCGATAGTCTGCTGCTCTCAGCTGTGAGCGCGAGCACGTACTTCCGGCGCCGACCCAACCCACGCCACATATTAAGCTTTGAACTACAACAACATCTAAACTAGCCTAGCCGATGTAATGATGGTCAGCAGACAAGGTTTACGTTTTATGTGACTTTTAATAGCAACGTGGCAGAGTCATCAAACATGCGGTGTGCTCACTTGCAGTCACTTTCTGGAACTCCCCCTTAGAGGCGGGACCTCTCAATCAACTGGAGTATGACGTACAGTACAAACGTTCATAAACACTTCTCATATAATAATAGCCTATTATATGACAACCGACATGACGCTAGAAGTCAGACGGACACATTATTTTCTGATAATCAGTGTGTTTTCCGCATTGCCCAAACATATATTTTTATTCGAGCGAGGGTGGGGTCTAGCTTGTTTCGGGAATCGGCATCGTGTCGCCAGACACACTTCATTAGGATACACTGTGCGGGCTTTTGCTGCATCAACGCCCCCTGCGCTGAGTCGACGCCCCCTGGACTAAGTGCCGCAGCTTGGACTGTGCCAAGCAGCCGATGCAGTCTAAACTGCACCGGTGCAGTTCACGTGTCAATTAGCAGCCTGGACTGTGTCAACGCAGCCGATGTGTCAATTAGCAGCCTGGACTGTGTCAACGCAGCCGATGTGTCAATTAGCAGCCTGGACTGTATCAAAGCAGCCGATGCAGTCTAAACTGCGCCGGTGCAGTTCATGTGTCAATCACGTGATGTAATGAAGCGGCACATGCACCGACACGTGGTTTGCTTTGTGAGCCCGGCGCATGCATCAACGCATCGGTGTCGCTGGACCCATCACTAGTTATCTGTGTTTTATCAATACACATCTTCAAATACACCCTGCTCCTCTCTCCTGCCTGCTTTTTGGGGTCCACCACCCCCATGCAACATGACAGAATGACCCGACCACCTGGACCCCGCAGGTACGATGGATTGGTCCCTATTCCACCATGTGCCTGGCGGAGCGCGTCTGCGGCCGACACCCTTCCCCCTTTCAGGCAGCGTCTACGGTGTGCCGAGCCGCGTCCGCGTCTTCGTTGAGCCAAGGCTCGTCACGTGTTTGTTGGAGCGAAGTCACATTCACGTCGACGACAAGCCGCGCCACGTCCACGCTCACGCCAGGCCGAGCCCCTGTTCACGACCGGCTGTTCCTTGTCCCCCGTTCCGTCGAGCTCCGTCCACGTCAGGCCACGCCCAGCCAATAGGATTGCCCTCACTTTTGTCCCTGTTCCCTGGCGAGGTGAAGGTCACCTCGCTTATCGTTCCTGTATTTCGGCGAGGCGAAGGACGCCGTCGCGTTTTGTTCCTGTTCTCCGGCGAGGCAAGGGTTGCCGTCGCTTTTAGTTCCTGTTCCCTGGCGAGGAAAGCCTTTTGGACAACTTTGGGACGTCTGGGATCCGTCCCTTGAGGGAGGGGTACTGTCACGATTCGGTTTAGGGACCAACAGGTGGCACTGTAGGGCTCCCCTGGCAGCTGCACACCTGTTGGTCATAGGTAATCAGGCCTATAAAAGGACTCCTGCCCGAACACTCAGTGTCGGGTCATTGTTGCTTTTGCTACTGTCATGTTTGTTTGAGTCATGTTTTGGTTGCTGTTATGTTTTATCTTCAGTCATGATTTTTGTTTGCTACTTTGGACTTTGTTTGCTTAGGATTTAGTTTTCTGTGTTTTATCAATACACATCTTCAAATACACTCTGCTCCTCTCTCCTGTCTGCTTTTTGGGGTCCACTACCCCCATGCAACGTGACACAGGGGAGGGAGAGAGGGAGAAAAACCCCACACTCAAACTACCCTCATGTTGAGGATAATTTGAGTGAGGCAAAAAAAACTCCAGCATAAGCATATGACAGTTACAACAGGCCACAAGACATAAACAATGAAGACGGTGAAACAAGGGAATGGATGAGGGAGGGTGATGGTGGGGGACTAGCTTCCGTGCATATTTTCAACAGGGGAAGGCAAATCCGTGATTTCAGTCAATATTTGAGCACGGATTCCAGTTTCTCCAAGTTGTTGTCCATCCTGCAGTGACGCTCCAAAACCGCAACAGTTTGTGGTTGAGCACAGTCTGAGTCTGAGTGTTGGACATCCGCGTTATGCCATCCTTAGACCGGCAGCTCTTCACTTCCAATAGAGCCGCTCCCGTCGGTTGAATTTTTCGATAGATCAGAAAACTGCTCACACCAAACAACAGCATACCTGTTATCGGAAGGCCGAAAATGTAGATGTCATCCACATCCTCAACGGACAGTGTTGACAGGCACACCATTCTCTGCTTCCTCCAAGGATCTAGGGTGTACCCTGCAGCAAAAGTCCCAGAGAGACCAGCCAACCAATTCCACGTTTGTTTTTAGAATGAAAATACGACAGGAGGCTAGGAAAAGTCGACATAAGACAGCACAAGGACTGAGTCGCGAGCAGGGAAGGGTAGGGTGGGGTGGGGGACAGCGCAGAAAGCAAAAAGCGTCCGCCTTCGTCGAGAGCCAAGCAAGAATGAGATGCGAAAATGATGTGCTCTCTTCGACTACTGGTAGACAGCAGTGGACAACATCTTGTCTTGTCTTGTGCAAGCAGGGGGACAAGCCATGACTGACATTCTCACCATACTTTGGAATAAAATATGGCAGAGTGGGGAGTGGACTACATCATGGACCCAGTCACTCATCATCACAATTCCGACAAAAGGCAATCTACAACTGTGCCAAAACCACCGCGCCATCAGTCTGATTAGCCATCCCAGCAAAGTCCATAAAACCCCAGGCTGAACTGATCATAGCTGAAGAACAGGCTGGATTCAGGGCAGGACGGAGCAGCACAGAACAAATACTCAACCTAAGGATTATCAGCGAGAGATATCCGCAGCATCAACATCTCTACCACATGTATGTAGATTTCAAGAAAGCCTTTGATGGCATGCAGCACTGGGGACAACCATGAGTAAATACAAATATCAGCCCTAACCTTATCAGTCATACAACCACCTGTACAGCAAAGCTTCCGGTGCACTTCTCTACAACGGAGCCATCCGTGACTGGTTCAAGACAACAATTGGAGTGCGCCAAGGATGTCTTCTCTCTCCCATACTCTTTAACATCTTTCTTGAGCGTGTTTATGGTGGATGCCTTGGCGGACCGCAAAGGAAGTGTCATCATAGGAGGTAGACCAATTACAAACCTTTGTTTTGCTGATGACATCGACTTGCTTGCTGGAGAAGAATATTAACTTGCAAGCCTAGTTCAAAGCCCCGAACGGCGCGACGTGATCTATTTGGTTTTGATTAGATTTTGGTTTCATCATTATTTCCTAGTGGCCCTTTTCTTTTTCTGTCTCGTTCAGTTATCGTGTCCACCTGTGCTTGTCATCGCCAACCCAGTCCCCTGTGTCAACAAGCATTCAATAAGCTGTCTAAATAACAAGCAGACTCATGACATTCAGGGGACTGATCAGAGGGAGTGAGCAAAAATAGGAGATGAAGACTGTGGTGTGTTGTCTATACTTGTTCCGAATTCAAGTGACATTAAACATGGAAAAAAAAACATTAGATTCAGTTAGCCCTTGGCATATTTAATATTCTCAGGTAATATTTTACATATGTATCCATGCAGCCATCGATATTCAACTCCACTTGTTCTCAACTCAGTTGTGGGTGTGCTTGAGGCTATCCTGGCTTGCTTTCAGTGAGAGTCAGAGTATTCCTGGACTGGATGGCATCCAGTCACAGAGCATAATGTTATTTATCATTTATTCTTACTTACCGGTACTTACTTCTGCAAGATGGTCAAGAACTTGGAGAAACTGGAATCCGTGCTCAAATATTGTCAGAAATCACGGATTTGGCTAATCGACGCCACTAAAGAGACATTAGCCATGGACTCAAGGCTGTCTTAAATTCTTCGGCAGCCTGCTACCAAAACAACATCTGCTATCTCGACCTTCCCCTGATGAAAGTATGCAGGGAAGCTAGTCCCCCACCATCACCCCCTCCTTCATACACTCCCTTGTATCACCGTCTTCATTGTTTATGTCTTGTGAACTGTTGTAACTATCATATGTATCTCTACCAATGCCCTTCTGTGCTTCGCTCATGTATTGATCCATGTGTCCACTTATCTAAGCCGCAATGATGCCTGACATGAGCTTCCATGTTGTGGAGAGACAGGTTATTGACCGATAGTTGGATGGGACTGCACCCTTTGAGGTATCCTTCATGATCAGGATCGTTCGCCCTTCGGTTAGCCATTCTGTGTGAGTCCCATCCCTCAGCAGCTGGTTCATTTGTACTGCTAGGCGCTCATGGAGTGCTGTGAGTTTCTTTAGCCAGTAGGTGTGGACCATGTCCGGGCCTGGTGCTGTCCAGTTCTTCATATCTGAGACTCTTTCCTGTATGTCTGCCACTGTTATGGTCACTGGGTTCTGTTCAAGGAGCTTGCTCTCTCAGGGTCACCAGCCATTGTGCACTGCTGTTATGTTCAACCTCCTTCTCCCATATGCCTTTCAGTTTCCAGTCTTGGTGGGTCAGCTCTGCTGTTCGGACCCTGCCACTGAGCATACACTTTCGTAGGTTGTGTTGTGAACAGCCTGTTTATTCGTCTGTCCTCATTTCCTTTCGTGTACCGCTTTAGGCGGCTGGACAAGGCTTGGAGCCTTTGTTTGGCAGTTTCGAGTGCTTCAGTTATGGTCATCTGGATGTACCTCTCGGGTATCGGCCTTTTCATCACACCTCTCTGGGCCTCGGTCAATTGACTCACATCTTTCCGAGCCGCCTTGATCTTAGCCTCCAACCGTCTTTTCCATGGTGGGGAACGTATCTCATGGCTCCCATGGTTGTTCTTATAGCCAAGCATCTCTAGGATCACTGATGCTGAAGCGTATATCAGCTCATTGGTTTCCGTGATCGATACGCTCTGGATCGCCTGCAGTGCTGCATTCACACTTTGCATGAGACTTTTAGGTGGTACTTCACATAGCTGTTGTAATCAGTTTCTAGGTTGCCCAGCTTTCATTCTTGCCATGATCTTAGCTTTCAGGTCAGTTGCTGCCTCGCTCAGCATTTCATTCGTTGGGGCTGGCCTCCCAATCTCATCATCTGCATTCATAGGTGCTTGCCTCCCAATCTCTGGTACAACCTCCTCCTCTGATCTGGCAGCCTGGGGACCTTCACCATGATCACCGCGCTATACCTCATTAATCTCAAGTTGTGACAGCAATTGCCGATTGTGGATGTTGGAACACTGAGCTGCTAGTTGTTTCGTAGTCAACCGTGACTGTGGGTTTCGAAGTAACCATTGAGCCCACATTCTCTGCATGTAACCTCTGA
This sequence comes from Hippocampus zosterae, assembly GCF_025434085.1. NCBI lineage: Eukaryota > Metazoa > Chordata > Actinopteri > Syngnathiformes > Syngnathidae > Hippocampus > Hippocampus zosterae. The sequence goes on from NC_067458.1 coordinate 2,897,523, forward strand.
CTAGGGTTGCTTGAGTAGTAACATTCCAACAGAGCCATGTAATCGCATCTCGCCCATCTCCGCTTTGTTCCATTTTTCATCAAGGTGTTCTGGTTCCATTGGCACCTGATGCATACCGTGTTCATTTTATTGTCTCTCATCATTGTTTGAAGTAGGCATGACTAGCGTGAAGGGTCTTCCCCCAAGGACCCACACTGGATGGTGTTGTGTGCTAATTTTTTTGCCCCAAGTGGGATTCGAACCCCCGTCTCCCGCATGTCAAACCTGTGCCTTACCAACTGAGCTATCCAGCCGATCAATATATATATATATATATATATATATATATATATATATATATATATATTCGAGAAATACCAAGGGCTCAGAGAGGAGCTGGAGAGAGCCTGGAAGGTAAAGGTGACAGTCGTGCCTGTGGTGGTCGGAGCACTCGGGGCAGTGACCCCCAAACTATATGAGTGGTTGCAACAGATCCCGGGAACAACATCGGACATCTCAGTCCAGACAAGTGCAGTGCTGGGAACAGCAAGGATACTGCGCAGAACCCTGAAGCTTCCTGGCCTCTGGACCTGAGCTCAATGAGGGACGGACACCACCCGAGGGGGGGTGAGACGAGGAATTTATATATATTCATTCATTCATCTTCCTAACCGCTTGATCCTCACCAGGATCGCGGGGGGTGCTGGAGCCTATCCCAGCTGTCTCCGGGCAGTAGGCGGGGGACACCCTGAATTGGTTGCCAGCCAATCACAGGGCACACAGAGACGAACAACCACCCACACTCACACTCAGACCTAGGGACAATTTAGAGTGTTCAATAAGCCTGCCCCGCATGTTTTTGGAATGTGGGAGGAAACCGGAGCACCCGGAGAAAACCCACGGGGAGAACATGCAAACTCCACACAGGGAGGCCGGAGCTGGAATCGAACCCGGTAAATCTGCACTGTGAAGCCGACGTGCTAACCACTGGACTACCGGGCCGCCCGAATTTATATATATATATACAGTATATATATATATATTTTTTCAGACCACAGACGTTAAGACCCGAAAGCTCCTAACCATGCATGGAGTGTTCCATCCCAAATCCAGCACCCTGAGACTGTACGCAAGCCGAAATGAAGGAGGCCGTGGACTAGTGAGTGTGAGAGCCACTGTCCAGGATGAAACATCCAAGCTCCATGAATACATCAAGGAGAAGGCTCCAACGGATGACGTACTCAGAGTATGTCTCAGACAATGGGGAACAGAAGATGAGGCGCTGGAAGAGGGACCATCATGGGAGGACAAGCCCCTACACGGGATGTACCACCGCACCATAACTGAAGTGGCCGATCTCAAGAAGTCCTATCAGTGGCTAGAGAGGGCTGGCCTGAAGGACAGCACAGAGGCACTCATCCTGGCTGCTCAGGAGCAGGCCCTGAGCACCAGAGCCATTCAGGCCCAGATATGCAACACCAGACACCTAGACCCAAGGTGTAGGTTGTGCAGAGGCATCTGAGACGATCCAACACATAACTGCAGGGTGTAAGATGCTGGCAGGGAAAGCTTACATGGAACGCCATAACCAGGTGGCTGGCATAGTCTACTGAAACATCTGTGCGGAGTATGGACTGGAAACCCCAAGGTCAAAATGGGAAACACCTCCGAAGGTGGTGGAGAATGACAGAGCGAAGATCCTGTGGGACTTCCAGATCCGGACTGACAAGATGGTAATGGCGAACCAACCAGATATCGTGATCATAAAGGACAGAAGAGGAAAGCCGTTGTAGTGGATGTAGCGGTCCCAAGTGATGGAAACATCAGGAAGAACGAACACGAGAAACTTGAGAAATACCAAGGGCTCAGAGAGGAGCTGGACAGAGCCTGGAAGGTAAAGGTGACAGTCGTGCCTGTGGTGGTCGCAGCACTCGAGGGGGCAGTGACCCCCAAACTGGATGAGTGGTTGCAACAGATCAACATCGGACATCTCAGTCCAGAAATCTGCAGTGCTGGGAACAGCAAGGATACTGCGCAGAACCCTCAAGCTTCCTGGCCTCTCTGGTAGAGGACCCAAGCTGAATGAGGGACGGACAACACCCGAGTGGGGGTGAGACGAGGATTTTTATGTGTAGAGAGAGCAGGTGAGCTCGATGCACGTCCCTTGTTCTAGCAGGCCATCAACTTTCGCGCGGAAGCCTGAAAGAGGTCCTTAATAAGGCAGACGACCGTGACACAATGGCCCCTAGTTCCAGTGGGCCGATGGCACATTCGTGGCGAGCCAAGGTTCTCTCAGCCCTTTTCTCACTCCACTCACTCACGGTTGTGTGGGAGTGTGGAAAGCTGATGGTGCCCTGAGGGCTGATGCTTCCCATAAAATTGTGGATAACACACGTCTACAACAGCCTAATCCAGAGTAAAGTCTGAGACTTGTGCTGCCCAAGATAAGAAGTAGACCACACCTCAACAAGAGGTACCTTTCAGTATTGCAAAAGAAAGCTCTGGCTATGTTTTTACAAAGTAGAAAATGTACACCAGCAAGCGGCATTTCCACCAAGGCCATCTTAATTTATATTTCACGCTGTGTAGTAGTGATGGGAATTCTGGCTCTTTTTAGAGAGCCAGTTCTTTTGGCTCGGCTCACTAAAAAGAGGCAGCTCTTTCGGCTCCTAAATGGCTCCTCAATTTTTTGATGCTTACATTAATTCACTCCAAAATAATGTAAAATTATATGTAAAATGAATTACGAATGTAAAAAATATACATTACATAAAATATTTATTATTTATATGGCTTTATTTATATTCTTCTGAACATACTCGACATGGTGTACAATACGGAGTGCTACAAAAAATAAATGACAAATTACAAAAACAAAGACCCATGTCAAAACAAGGTCAACAAAAGTTCCAATCTCTGATTGTGTATGTTGATATTTTAACTATTTACAGTTAAACGGGTGGTGAGACCTTCTCATGGTCTCACCACCCATGGGAGGGCTCAAAGGGGTCAGGTGCTATGCGAGCTGGGCGGCAGCCAAAGGCGGGGACCCTGGCGGTCCGATCCTCGGCTGCAGAAGCTAGCTCTTGGGACATGGAATGTCACCTCTCTGGCAGGGAAGGAGCCCGAACTGGTGTGTGAGGCAGAGAAGTTCCGATTGGATATAGTCGGACTTGCCTCCACACACAGCCTAGGTTCTGGTACCAGTCCTCTCGAGAGGGGTTGGACTCTCTTTCACTCTGGAGTTGCTCACGGTGAGAGGCGCAGAGCAGGTGTGGGCATACTTATTGCCCCCCGGCTCAGTGCCTGTACATTGGGGTTCACACCGGTGAACGAGAGGGTTGCATCCCTCCGCCTGCGGGTGGGGGGACGGGTCCTGACTGTTGTTTGTGCATATGCACCAAACAGCAGCTCAGCATACCCACCCTTTTTGGAGTCCTTGGAGGGTGTGCTGGAGAGTACTCCTGCTGGGGACTCCCTTGTTCTACTGGGGGACTTCAATGCTCACGTGGGCAATGACAGTGAGACCTGGAGGGGCGTGATTGGGAGGAACGGCCCCCCCGATCAGAACTTGAGTGGTGTTTTGTTATTGGACTTCTGTGCTCGTCACGGACTGTCCATAACGAACACCTTGTTCAAACATAAGGGTGTCCACATGTGCACTTGGCACCAGGACACCCTAGGCCGTAGTTCGATGATCGACCTTGTGGTCGTGTCATCGGATTTGCGGCCGCATGTTCTGGACACTCGGGTGAAGAGAGGGGCGGAGCTGTCAACTGATCACCACCTGGTGGTGAGTAGGCTCCGATGGTGGGGGAAGAGGCCGGTCCGTCCTGGCAGACCCAAACGTATTGTGAGGGTTTGTTGGGAGCGTCTGGCGGAATCCCCTGTCAGAAGGAGTTTCAACTCCCACCTCCGACAGAGCTTTTCCCATGTTCCGGGGGAGGCGGGGGACATTGAGTCCGAGTGGACCATGTTCCGTGCCTCTATTGTTGAGGCGGCCAATCTGAGTTGTGGCCGTAAGGTGGTTGGTGCCTGTCGTGGCGGCAACCCTCGTACTCGCTGGTGGACACCAGCAGTAAGGGATGCCGTCAAGCTGAAGAAGGAGTCCTATCGAGCCTTTATGGCCTGTGGGACCCCAGAGGCAGCTGACGGGTATCGACTGGCCAAGCGGAACGCAGCTTTGGTGGTCGCCGAGGCAAAAACCCGAGCATGGGAAGAGTTCGGTGAGGCCATGGAAGCCGACTTCCGGACGGCTTTGAGGAAATTCTGGTCCACCATCCGACGTCTCAGGAGGGGGAAGCAGTGCACCACTAACACTGTGTACAGTGGGGATGGGGCGCTGCTGACTTCGACTCGGGACGTTGTGAACCGGTGGGCAGAGGACTTCGAAGACCTCCTCAACTCCACCAACACTTCTTCCTTGGAGGAAGCAGAGCCCGGGGACTCTGAGGTGGGCTCTCCTATCTCTGTGGTTGAAGTCACCGATGTGGTTAAAAACCTCCTCGGTAGCAAGGCCCCAGGGGTGGATGAGATCCGCCCGGAGTTCCTCAAGGTTCTGGATGTTGTGGGGCTGTCCTGGTTGACACGCCTCTGCAACATCGCGTGGTCAACGGGGAGAGTGCCTCTGGATTGGCAGACCGGGGTGGTAGTCCCTCTTTTTAAAAAGGGGGACTGGAGGGTGTGTTCCAACTACAGAGGGATCACACTCCTCAGCCTCCCTGGTAAGGTCTATTCAGGGGTGCTGGAGAGGAGGGTCCGTCAGGAAGTCGAGCCTCAGATTGAGGAGGAGCAGTGTGGTTTTCGTCCCGGCCGTGGAACAGTGGACCAGCTCTACACCCTTAGCAGGGTTCTCGAGGGTATGTGGGAATTCGCCCAACCAGTCTACATGTGTTTTGTGGACTTGGAGAAGGCGTTTGACCGTGTCCCTCGCGGAGTTCTGTGGGGGGTGCTTCGTGGGTATGGAGTACCGAACCCCCTGATACGGGCTGTTCGGTCACTATACCACCGATGTCAGAGTTTGGTTCGCATTGCCGGCAGTAAGTCGGAATCGTTTCCAGTGAGGGTAGGACTCCGCCAAGGCTGCCCTTTGTCACCGATTCTGTTCATAACCTTTCTGGACAGAATCTCTAGGCGCAGCCGAAGCGTTGAGGGGGTCCGTTTTGGGGGCCTCAGTATTGCATCCCTGCTTTTTGCAGATGATGTGGTGCTGTTGGCTCCTTCAAACAGGGCTCTCCAACTCTCACTGGAGCGTTTCGCAGCCGAGTGTGAAGCGGTTGGGATGAAAATCAGCACCTCCAAATCTGAAACCATGGTCCTCAGTCGGAAAAGGGTGGAGTGCCCCCTCAGGGTCAGGGGGGAGATCTTGCCCCAAGTGGAGGAGTTTAAGTATCTTGGGGTCTTGTTCACGAGTGAGGGCAGGAGGGAGCGAGAGATCGACAGGCGGATCGGTGCAGCGTCTGCTGTGATGCGGACGTTGTATCGGTCTGTCGTGGTGAAGAAGGAGCTGAGCCAAAGTGCAAAGCTCTCAATTTCCCGGTCGATCTACGTTCCAACCCTCATCTATGGTCACGAGCTATGGGTCGTGACCGAAAGAACGAGATCCCGGATACAAGCGGCCGAAATGAGTTTTCTCCGCAGGGTGTCCGGGCTCTCCCTTAGAGATAAGGTGAGAAGCTCGGTCATCCGGGAGGGGCTCCGAGTCGAGCCGCTTCTCCTCCACATCGAGAGGAGCCAGATGAGGTGGCTTGGGCATCTGTTTCGGATGCCTCCTGAACGCCTCCCTGGTGAGGTGTTCCGGGCATGTCCCACCGGGAGGAGACCCCGAGGAAGACCCAGGACACGCTGGAGAGACTATGTCACCCAGCTGGCCTGGGAACGCCTCGGGATCCCCCGGGGAGAGCTGGAAGAAGTAGCTAGGGAGAGGGAAGTCTGGGCTTCCCTGCTAAAGCTGTTGCCCCCGCGACCCGGCCCCGGATAAGCAGTAGAAGATGGATGGATGGATGGATGGATGGACAGTCAAACAACATACAGTAAGTAAGCTTTGATTACCACACAACAAATTATAAATTAGAATTTGATATTGTATATTTTAACCTTGCACAGTCTACACCAGAGGTGGGCAAACTACGGCCCGCGGGCCGAAGGTTGGTCCACAATTAAGGTTCGATGTGAATGATTGCATTCATTTCAATTGGACTCGTAATGACTGGCCTTTCACCGCCAGGTGGCGCATTGACTTGAAGTTGCAGAACATGGAGGGGGCGGGGGTCTTTTCGACCACCGAGGACCTCTGTATCGCTCTACTTCTACTGGTCTGATCACAACCCATCTACAGCAATGCACAGGCTAAAATAGGTCATCAACAACACTGTTGTCATTTAAAAAAAGTATATTAATACAGTACTTTCATGCTTTTGTTGTGTTGATGTTTGATATGGACTGTCAACAAATGCAGTTTTTTTAATGTACCATAGCTCGTGCTGATTGGGCCTTTCTGTCAAATTTTAAAAGTCAATGCGGTCCCCGAGCCAAAAATTTGCCCACCCCTGGTCTACACGCTGCTTTTGAACTACCAATTAAGTTGAAATGAGTCCAAATTTCACTGCGTTTCCTATCCATTTTCTCACTTTTCCACTGTGTTTTTTTTTCTCTGTCGTGCTATGAGCTCTCTCTCGTCTACCTGTCTCTCCTGTTCGTGTGCTGCTCACAGTGCGCTGCTCTGTGTCTCTAACTCCTCCCCAATCTCTTCACTGCAGCGTGTGTGTGTGTGTGTGTGTGTGTGTGTGTGTGTGTAAAACCCTCCCCTCCCTCTTCTAGCACGGATCTTGACCAATCACATGCGGCTTTAACCGAACGGGGGCGGTGGGGCGCGGGGGGGGGGGGGGGGGGCAGGAGAAAAAACAATTCAGCTCCTTTTAAGAGTGGCTCCTTTTAGGAGCCGGCTCTTAAAGCCGGTTCGTTCGCGAACGACACATCACAACTAGTAAATATTCTCGCCAGGGAATTAAAATGAAAAACTCATTCATGTGGTCATTAATTATTATATATATGCAGTGAGGCTCAGCCCTGCATAGATTATACCATTGTGAACACAGTGATGCTAAAAGTAAGCTTCACTTGAATAGCTTTCTGCTGCACCACATATTTAAATTTTTATGTCATTTCCTTTCTTTCTTTTTCTTTCTTCCTCTCTCTATTTCTTTATTTCTACATTGTTGTGCATGTAAAAATACATACCTCCTTTCCTACATATTTTCTTGCCCGGTTTTCTTGCACATTCCTTGGATATTCTTTTGACTGTAAAATGAATAGAACACTAAAAAAATAACGTGGCCCCCTGGACACACATTGCAGAAGTGTTGGCATGCACACACACACACAGAGACACACACACACACACAAAGGTATTTAATGAGATTGTCATATGAAAAATTAATGTGGGGAAAATGAATAACAGCATCTGATGAGAGGACCGTTCAGTTAACCTTGTTTATGAAGTACAGCCATGGCTAAGAGACTGTGTTCGTGGAGTAGCTCTAACCAGGGGTGTCCAAATTCAATCCTCGGGGGCAGCTGTCATGCCTGTTTTATTCTGACTCTGCTGCAACACACATGAGTCAAATGATGAGGATCGTTCTTATGCTTCTTCAGAGCTCGCTGATGATCTGATCCTTTGAATCAGGTTTGTTACAGCAGGGAGAGATGGAAAACAGGCAGGACAGCGGCCCACGAGGACCAGAGCTGGAAATGCCTGCACAGTCGGAAGGTGGTGCAGGAGACCAACTATTGGTGAATGCTAGAAAAGCTATTTAACAGGTGTTACTCAGGTTCTTTGGAAGCCAGGATTTTTCTAGTCTACTTTCCTGTCAAAAATCCATGATTGATGAGACACTTTCTAAAGGTTGTTTGCAGTACAGAGGTGTTTCTAAAAATTGACAGAAAACGAGCAGTCTGCGGTTATCAAAACACAAAACTTTTTGTCATGTTAAATATCTGCTTCTTGAATATTTAAAAACGATATTGGGAAAAATGATCCCTCATTTTATGTTTCTAAATTATATTGTAATTATAATTGAAAAACAACAATAATTGTCCATCAGAGACTGTGCAGACAGAAGGCATGGCTGAGAGGTGTTGTCAATCATTTGCCATGTATACACAAGCACACGCCGCAGCTGAATAGGGCACCAAGCAGCCACAGTTTCCTTGGCTGCATTATTTTAAATGAGATTAGCAACAAAAGTTAAAAAGAGGGATTTGGACAACTTTCAAGAAAAAACAGGGTTACAACCGGAGGTGGGCATTCCATCAGTTCTGACATAAGGTTTGTCAGTCCATCCACTGATCCATGCTCTTTTTGACGACAATTGATGAATGACAGGACAGGACAAAGCACTGACGGGAAATGTGTTTTCGTCCATCAGTTGTAATCGTCACTAACCGGGTCAAGTACCGACTGACCTCTCAGCAACCAACGGTTGCCCAGTTTGCTGACGATTGACAGAAACATTCCCTGCTGGACTCGTGTGTTTGTTCGCGGGAGTTTTTTTAAAGACCCATCGACGATATACAGTATGTGTGATAGAGAATGCTCTTGTTTTCAATCGGATCTCTGCATGGACTTTGATGACCGGCTGTGATTGGCTAAGAAGGCGGAATTAGATGGTATCACTTCACATATGAAACTTGGCACACACAACACGCTTGGCCAAATAATCACCATTTTATGAGTTCATTTTTCGGTGAAAAATTGGCTTGTACCATCTACAAATGTTTTTACGAAACAGCCCTTGTTGAAAATCTTACCAAGATCTACCAAATGTTTCAGGCACACGAAATATCCCGAGCCCTGAAACAATTCTCTGGAGTCTGACTCAAAACTCAAAAGGAAGTTGGCCACTTTTAATTACCTTTCAAATTTTGCCTCATTTGTGGCCTTGTATAGAGGTTCTGTTTTTTTAAAATTACAATAGCTTTTAATCTGAGGGGTGTGGCTTTGGTCAAAGACTAGACCTCAGTTCAGCCAGCATCCCAGTATTTACTCTGCACGTTTAGCCTTTTGCCTTTGATTGTTCCCTGAAAGAATGGCGGAAGGAGTGGGAATTTGACACACACACACGCACACGCCCTGATGAGAAACAGCCTGAAACTGAGGCATGCGACGCACTTTTGCAGCCTGTTAACTGTCGTAGCTCACACGTACCGTTTTAAAGTGCTTCCCTGGGCCCGCCTAGATTCCTATTCTTTGCTCGTGCCCTCGGTGAATTGTACACGAAGCAAGCTTTGAATGAGAATCATGACGATAAAAGACGAACAGCCATTCACACCCATATCCAAGCTGTCACTGAGTGGGAACCGATCCGCGAACACAAGTCAGTCAAATCTACCATTGTTTTATTATTACTAATATCTTCATCATTATCCATCCATCCATTTTCCGAACCGCTTGATCCTCACTAGGGTTGCGGGGGGTGCTGGAGCCTATCCCAGCAGTCTTCGGGCAGTAGGCGGGGGACACCCTGAATCAGTTGCCAGCCAATCGCAGGGCACACAGATAGGAACAACCATCCACACCCACACTCACACCTTGGGACAATTTAGAGCAGGGGTGCTCAAACTTTTTGGATCGAAGATCTACTTTTCGATCAGCTAACCTCCCGGGATCTACCCTTACCGGCACGCGCGTGCACACGCACGCACACACACAAACACACGCACACGCACGCCCTGATGAGAAACAGCCTGAAACTGAGGCATGCGACGCACTTTTGCAGCCCGTTACCTATCGTAGCTCACACGTACCGTTTTAAAGTGCTTCCCCGGGCCCTCCTAGATTCCTATTCTTTGCTTGTGCCCTCGGTGAATTGTACACGAAGCAAACTCTGAATGAGAATAATGACGATAAAAGATAGAGCGCAAAAGTTCTGATCACAAGCTGCAATTGCAGACTGCTGAGAGCTAACAACTTCCGTTGACGTAATCACAGGCCACCGTAAATTCAAGATTTACCTGCTGTATTTTATTTTTAAATATTTTTTGGGTGAAAATGAGACTGATAAGATGATTAGGGTGCAGTGTACATTAACACAAAAATATATCTTATTAACATGTACAAAGACACACAAATGGTTGTTTGTTTATTTTTCTCCTTGACACTGCTCGGATCTACTTGAGACCTGTCTTAGATCTACTGGTAGATCAGGATCTACCTAATGAGCACCCCCCGGTGAAAGGCATAGCAGCAATTCAAAGCTCATCACCCCTCCTTATTCATCATTTAAGTTAAGTGTTAAGTGCCTTTAATCTAACATACATAAAACTGTATGTTAGTTGTAATAATTATATGTACATATATTATTTGTAGAGCTGTCAGTTTAGCACGTTTTTATTGGCATTAATTTAAATGAATTTTAACGGGATTAATTTTTCTCTCGCGAGATTAACGCGGCACACGTCACAAGCGGATGTTACGTTGCTCTATAGATACACCAGAAACAAAACAACAAGCACGCTGCAGAAGTCCACGCCCATGTCTGTTTTACAAGCCACAGCAGCGCGAGACACCGAAAACGGTTACTTAAAACGTTTATGAATGGAAAGTTTACATTTAAAAAGTTGCCAGATTGCTCCACTGACAAGACCAAAGTTACCTGTTGTTCTCTCTCTCTGTATCATACAGGTATACGATGTATTCCACTGACGCGATTGTTACTTGTTTGGAACTATTTTGTGTGGAGGGTTACAGTGTTCTGTGGCCATATAAATAGAGTGGGAGGAGCTTCTCAGTGTTCGTCTGACAGTGAGCTGCAGTGGTAGCGACCTAGCAAAAGTAAAACGTCTCCAGTGTTGTCATCGAACCAAGTGTAGTCATTCGAAATTAGGCCTACACAAAACCGTGGAGAGTTCCGCGTAAAAAGGACCAACACAATCAACATAGCCTGACTGTGTTAGGGGGAGTGAAGCCCCTCTCTTTCAGAATGGTTTGCCCCAGCAGCACCGGGGAAGTGCGTGCGCTTGTTTGTACGGCTGGCAGTTTTGAATACAGCGGCACATAACGAACAGTGGTGTCCGGCGTCTCGTTATTCTTCAACAAACATACAGAAACAGACTGCTGTGTTCAAAGCAAACTTGAGAAAAAAGTATTCAACCATGGTTTGAATCCACTATAGGCTGATTACTAGTTTACCTTAGATGTGCACTTTATAATGTTATATTGCTCTGTTTTGATTTCATTAAAAAAGCTGTTGTAGCAGCTGTTGTGTGGAAACAATATTTTTTTCACTGTTGTTGATGGATTGTGTGAGATTATGTGTGAATAACTGCTCCAAGTGAAAAATGTTCATGTAAAATTGAAAATCGAAATTATTATTTCAGTAAATATTTGCATTTGGCACTTAGAAAACGGATTCATGATTCCATGTTGATGAGAGCATTAAAATGGGGAAAAATAGGACAAAAAATGTAAAAGGAAATTCAGAAACGATAAAAAAAAATTGTGAGTAATCACGATTAATTTTTTAGTTCATTTGAGTTAATTATGACAGCTAGATTTTTAATTAGATTAAATATTGTAATTGTTTGACAGCTCTAATTATTTTACATCATCGGAGACTGCGTTTTTAAAAAAAAATAATTATTATTTTTAAAATTACAACTAGGGGTGATATGGGATGGGATAGGGATTCCCATTTATTTGGTGTGCACGGTCAGGAAGACAGTCAAGTCAGCCGCAGAAAAGCCGCAAAAATCAATTATGCTACGTATGACAGTAATACACTGTTAATGAGGTGAGAAGGCCAAATTAAAAAGCAAATCTTACGAAATCACAGTAAATGGACCCTGACGCGGCTAAATGCCCACCAGCCGGCGGGAAAGGAGGTGGGGTCTCACCGGAAGGTGAGGCGCCCAGTGCTCGCCCCGCCGGAGCAGAGGGGAATGTGAGTAGCCGCCCCACAACTCTCCTGAAACAATAATCAGATGAGGGCCCTGCGGGGACCCTCACTGGGTGTGAACCTCGCGAGGCGCCAGCTGATTGCCCAGGACGAGGAGGAGGACAGCGCTCGCAGTAAACGACGACGCTCTTTGCCCACAGTTGCCCATGCACGCTCCGGTGAGACATCCAGAAAAGATGTGGTGAGTAAATTTATTTTATGATTAGGTTAACATTTGTCCTTTGTGACAGTACACTGACAGTTACAAAACGAAGACAATTCTGTCTAGAGTTTAGCCTGAATTTTGAAGGGTGCTAATAATGACGTTTAGCATTAGCCCGAAATTGGAGTGGGGCGGGGGGGGGGGGGGGGGGGGGGATTATGTGCTCCAAGTACAGATATGACTTATTTATGGTGGTAAAGGAATATGTTGTGCTACAATTTGAGGGTTATTTACATGTATTTTTTTTCTAAAATTGTCACCTGCTGTATCTAAATCGAGACTGTAGCGCGCAAATTTTGAAAATAAACCGCTCAGCTATGTCACAGGCAGGCTGGGCCTGAACCTGCTGCGTCAGTTTCCGTGTGCTTATGAGTTTAGTCAAAATGTCGGTGATTGAACAGTCAGAGGTGCTGCCAAAAAAGAACACTTGCTGCACACAATGAAATTAATTTTGATTCAGTTTGTGCGAGACAAACCGGATACTTCATACTTGACCATAAAGTTAATTTAAAACGTATTACCTCAATTCAAAAACTCAATCTGATGTTGAAATGAAAAGTTTTGTATTTGCAAGACTGAATATGAAAATAAACAGAAGTTATTATTTATTTATTATTGTAACTTTAATTTTCAGTGAGGATCAAATGCAGTTTCAAAGAAAAAAAATCTATCCTTTCAAATTGAAATTGTACAATTGAGATTCAGTTATTCAATATGATACAGAGTAACATATACAAATCCATCCATTATCCGAGCCACTTAACTTCAATTCATGTATTTCACATTCGGTACACACTATTTAAAAGTTATTCACGTTTAGTTGTTGGTAGCAAATATTTCACCCCACAGCGTCACCTAGTTTAAGAAATTTCAAGGGTTATTTTTATTGACCATTCATTGGTCATGACATGTATAAATATTTGTTTTCCTAACACACTGTCCATCCTTGTTTTTTTACAGTTCTTACAGCCGCTGTGAGACCTAACAGCCTAACATCTTGGGTCTCAGACCAGGAAATCGATGTCACAATCAAAAGATGGCTACATCTAGCTCCTGATCGGGATGGTGAGAGAAAAGAGAGGATGAGAAGAACAATTTGATGGATAGAAAAATGCAGTTTAAGAGCAAGCTGCATCCCAATTTGGACTGTCTTCACTGTTAAATAAAGAAAAGTGCATTTTTCCAGTGTATGTGCAGTTATATGTGAGGTTCACAAATTACGAGTCGTTTTTTAGATTTTTTTTTTTTAATGTGGGTCAAATATGGCTCTGAAAGATGTGGCTTAGTTGAGGTTTAAGTTGAATTAAGCTTGATATGAGCAACCTGTTCTGGCCCAGCGTAGGGCCAAAACCATATCTGGTTTTACAATGTGGCTCAGATCTGGTCCGAATGCGGCCCACATCATGGATGCCAGATGTGGGCCACTGCAGGACCGTCATTCATTGAGGTATGTGGGCCGAGTGCACGTGCCGTGTCTGCCCCAGAGCTGGACCAGACCAACTTTGCTGACTGGGTTGTAAAATAAAACAAGTTGTTGATGATGGAAAAGTGAGACAGAGATGGTGAAGGAAAAAAAAATAATGTCAATGTTTTGTACAAAGACTCACACCGTTCTAGACTACAAACATGCTTATTGAACATGCTCAAGGTCATGCAATCTACTGAGACAGAGTCACACAGAAACAAAATTGCACTCACACAGATACAATAGCACACGACTCTGAACTCTTAAGCAAGTAGCAGATTAATTTCACTAACACTCTCCACTATCGCTCCAACCGTTGTTCCCTTAACCATTAACTAACTCACCATCTTCCGTGGGCACATAGATGTTAAGGTAGAGGCAGTCCTCACTCTGGTCCTGGACGTATGATGATACAACATCAATACTGTTGGTGAACCAGACTGGAAGCATCACATCAGGAAGGCGGCCCTCCACAATGTTCTGGGGGCACACTGGGGCAAAGTGTGTTGCATTGCGGATATCTGGCCATGGCACTAAAGGCTCAGGTGGCTGAAAGCGGTGCTCGCCTGTGGGTGGGGCTGCAAATGGAACACCGAGAAACTGCACAACTGGGCCCAAGATCTCATTGTTCAACTCCTTCTTGATTCCACGGAGCTTGCCATTGGTGGTTGTGACCACAGGATCATTGTCATACATTTTCTCACCCTTTGCAGCACACATGTGCATTAGGAGTAGAACCAGCCATAGAAAGGACCACCATTTTCCAGTGCTTCTGTGACGCTCCAAACCTACATATTGCATTTTCTTGCTGCACATATAAGAAGGCTGAAGTAGATGTCCAGTCCTTAGATGTTGTCTCAGTGTAGCCATAATTCTATACTGATTTGTTAAATTTAAGAATATATCTATCTATTTTGCTGGCCAAGTATTAAATGTTTTCCTTTTCTAATTTGTGGTGAGATGATAGATGACAAGTCAGAATACCAAAAGAGAGTGTTTAATCCAGCCCCTGCAAAAAAAAAAAAAAAAAAAGTGCAACAGTTAGTACCCACATGGAAACAAAAGGGAGGTTCACACATTGTCAGAAACAAATATATAATTTCTAATGAAAATTAAACATTTTGAATGTAGTCACATATATTACACGAAAAATAACTTAAAATACATTGATTGGCCATAGAAAGGGTAATCATATTGAATTTTAATCCCCACTGTGAAAATGTTCTCAAGTTAACAATATTCTATTGCAAATATAATTTACTATTGTGTATGAGGTGTGAGATGGATGCACTAAACCAGGCATGTCCAAAGTCCGGCCCGGGGGCCAAATCCGGCCCGCGGTCGAATTTCATCCGGCCCTCGGCCGCTGTCATAAAATCAGTGCCGTCTGGCCCGCAGGTAGGGCGCAATGGAACACGTGTTGCATTGACTGAGGTCTCGTAGACTGGTGAGTGATGTTTCATAGAGTACTGCTTCCCTCTAGTGGCTAAATGAGTAATAGCATTCACTAAATGAGTAATAGCATTTAGACACTAGAGGGCATCACTCACGAGTTAACAAGACATCACTCCGTGTTCATATTGACTGATATGTCATATTTCAAATGATCCTTGCAGTTGTGGATATGTGTATTGCTTGTTCATTTCCCTGTTGTTCGAGTCAAAGGTTTTGTGACTATTGAAAAGTCATGGTGATACATTTTATGTTTCAAATCGATCAATTTGCACTCAGGAGACTTCTGTTTAAGAAAAGGTCAAGTGAATAAGCAGTTGCATGTGATATGCCTGTTTCAAATGAACAATAGAAATTCTTAAGATTGTTGAAATTAAAATAGAAATGGAAATGTGAAACAGACTGGCTTACTAAAATTTGTTGAACAATATTGTTGTTCAATGTAAAGAATGTCAGCCAAGGTTGGCCCCCCGACATTTTACCACATAAAATCTGGCCCTTTTGGCAAAAAGTTTGGACACCCCTGCACTAAACCATATGGCTAATTGGCAATGATCTAGCAAACTGAGATCACCAAAATATTGGAAACAGCTCTCAGTATTGTGCACCACAGCAATAGAGGTAAACGGTATAGACGTTTCAAGTTGTACTCAAGGTGGGATCGGATGCTGTCAAAAGACAGGGTACAAACTCCATCATAAAGATGGCAAAGATGTGCGAAGGGGGCTGAAGCAGATCGCAGGCAAGGTTGTTCCCTTGGATCCCAGTCTTCCTTCCCAGCTTCTATGAGTGGTACACAAATCTTGAGCCTCTATGCCACTGAGATGCGAATGAGTGCCAGTGTTTTTGTAGGTAGCGAATGTTACATTCTCGTAAGGGTACACTCAAGGGCACAAATGGTCGCCAGAAGTTCACTAACAGCTTTAGCGGGTTTTTTTTTTTCTTTTTGAACATGTTCAAAATTCCTTTGTGACAAAAAGTACAGGGGACCGTTTGGCGAACATTTGCAACCTTGAACGAAACCTGAGGAATCTTCGCCACTTTCAAAAACACTGGCAATTGTTCACACTTCAATGGGAGAGGGGCATTACAAAGATTGACAGGAGCAAAGAAATGATGTCTCCTGAATTTGCTTCAGCATGTCATGTGAGTATCACGTCATTTTCTATTTATTTCTACTATATTGTTATAGTAAAGAGGTTTGCAGTGGTTTCAAGGTGATGCATGAATGAATGAATGAATGAATGAATGAATGAATGGCTGATGGTGTCGTGGTACACTCATCTGACTTGTGTGTGGGCTGCATGGGGTCATTTCCCACTGAGTGACAGTGTGGCTGTGGGTGTAAATAGTCTTTTGTCTCTATGTGTGCTCTGCGATTGGCTCACGACCAGTTCAGAGTATAGTCTGCCTTTGGCCCGAAGTCAGAGGCTAAAGCAACTCGCAGCTACCCTCTTCGGGATATGCAGTGTTAAAAATGGATGGATGGAACGGATGGATGAATGGAGGAATGAATAAATGAAGGTTTCTCGCAAGGAATTTTTCTGAGCTCCAACAAAGGCAGTGATAACAGGGTTATGTTTGCGAGTGTTATTGTGAATGTGTATTATAATTTATCTGTGTCCCAACTGGTTTGCCGTATCAATACGGGAGACAGGACTGATAGATTTCATCCAGGGGAAAATTCAGATAACGAATGAGTCCTTTAGCCTGTGACTCACAGTGGGGCTTCCATCCAGCCATCCATTTTCTGATCCGCTTATCTTAAGGGTCGCGGGGTATGCTGGAGCCTATCCCAGCTGTCTTCGGGCAGTAGTCGGGGAACACCCTGAACTGGTTGCCACCCAATTGCAGGACACACAGAGACGAACAACCACCTGCGCTCACACTCACACCTAGGGACAATTTGGAGTTATCAATCAGCCTGTCATGCATGTTTTTAGAATGTGGGAGGAAACTGGAGTAACCAGGGGAAAACCCACGCAGGCACGAGGGAGAACATGCAAACTCCACAAAGGAAGGCCAGAGCAGCAATCAAACCCTACACCTCTGCACAGTGGGCCTTCTTTTGGCCAAATTATCAATTCTTCAAGACAAGTTGTCTGTGATCGCCATTTAGAAATAAAAAAGCTTTTATTTTTCATCCTGAACGTCTTTAGATGAAACAATCACAGTTTCAAAACAATCTGTAAAATCTCGAAGAGGAGTTAAAATGTGACCACAAAAAACGCTAAACTTGAAAGAAATTGGGTACTTTCTGTTAGGTTTCGCAAATAGCTCCAAGAGACTATTTTTGTAGTAATGTGGGCTATTAGTCAAGGTAAGTCAAGTTTATTGTCAAATGTGCTCTATGTGAAATTTCTTTCCTCTCAACCACAGGAAAGAGAGGAGCCGCTACGAGTACCCGCGCCACCATCAACAGAACAGTTCTCTTTCATACTCACCAGTATTTATCACTCACTGCAAGCTAACGCAAACACAGCACTACAAATGCTGGCTGACCAAGTAAACGAACTCGAGCGAAAGCATCCAGACTCTCTCCTCATCATCTTGTGTGCTTTTATAAGAGGACAACTTCCCAGATATATGCAGCAGATTGATTGTTTCACCAGTCAACACTCTGGTCCAGGCAACACTGAGACTCATACCGATCTGTTGCCCATGCATGGCTGGGCTCGTCTGATCATGTTAATACACTTAATTCCAACATACAGGCACTAACTCAAATGTGCAAAACTTGCTGTTAAGACCATGAAGAGGTGGACCAATGAAGCAATGCTGGCACTACAAGAATGCTTAAACTACACTGACTGGGGTATTTTTGAAACTTCAACTGGCAGCCTGGAAGAAATCACTGTCACAACATAAATCAATTTCTGTGAGGACGTGTGTACTGGCAAAGACCTACCACTCCTTCAGCAACAATAAGCCATGACTGCCAAACTCAGACAACTTAAAAAAGCGACCGAGGCCACCTTTGAAGTGGCGATAGGACACTGTACAAACACACCCAATACCATCTGACAAGGGAAATTAACATCGCAAAGACAAACTATAGAGGCTGAAAAAACAGTTTACTGCTAACGACTCTGCATCTATGTGGAATGGCCTGAAAGCAGTTACAAAGAAGACCACACCGTGCCCCCAAACAGTGAACAATAAGGGACTGGCTGATGATCTAAACATGTTTTTTCTGCAAATTTGAAAAGGACAGCTACACTTCCCATACCTGCCCTTCCCCTACCTCATTCACACCCCAGACCCAATTTCTCTGCTCTCGTGATCCACGCACAGGATGTCAGACGGCTCCTCAAGCAGCAGAAGATCAAGATGGCTGTTGGGCCGGATGGGGTGTTTCCCTCATGCCTGAAAGCCTGCGCCAAACAGCTGGCTCTGCTCTTCACACGTGTGATGTCCCACCCTGCTTCAAACAGTCCGCCAACATCGGAACTGAATGACCTTTCGTTCTGACATCTGTGGTCATGAAGTCCTTCGAACACCTTGTGCTGGACCACATTCAGAACATCACCAGACCCCTGCTAGACAGCAGTTTGCCTACTGGGCAAAAAAGGTCAGTGGATGACGCCGTCAACATGGGGCTGCACTACATCTTGGAGCACCTCCATGACATAAGGACCCACGCAAGGATCCTGTTTATGGACTTCATCGCTGTGTTCAACACCATCATCCCGGAACTCCTCATCTCCAAGCTTCTCCAGCTCAACGCGTCTCTCACGATCTGCCAGTGGATCCTCAGCTTTCTAACAGGCAGGACACAACAGGTGAGGCTGGGAAGGACAACATCATCAACCCAGATCATCAGCACTGGGATCCCCTGAGCGTGCGTCTTCACTCAGCTGCTCTTCTCCCTCTACACGAACGACTGCCCCTCATTGCACCCTGCCGTCAAACTCAGTTATCAGGCGACATCACAGTCATCTGCCTCATCAAAGATGGTGACGATTCTGCATACCAACAAGAATTGGCGCAGCTGGCACTCAGGTGCAGCCAAGACAGCCTGGATCTGAACATGCTCAAGACTGTAGAGATGATTGTGGACATGAGGAAACATCCTTCACTACAGCTGCCCCTCACACTATCCAACTGCCCTCTGTCAACTGTCGAGACCTTCAAATTGCTGGGAATCACAGTCTCTCAGGTCATGAAATGGGAGGCCAAAATCAACTCCATCCTGAAAAGGGTCCAGCAGAGGATGTACTTCCTGAGGCTGCTTAGGAAGCACAACCGCAGCTGCTGAAACGGTTTAACACAGCAGTCATCGAATCAGTCCTGTGTTCCCCAATGAGAGTCTGGTTTGGTGCCAGCACAAAAAAAGGGTCAAATTCGACTGCGATAAGGACCACCTTAACCACTCTTGAGGCCTTGCAAACCGCAACAAGCGCATGTAAAACTGGACCTCCCACGCCCTGCCCACCACCTTTTCCAGCTACTCCCCTCAGGTAGGCGCTATCGAACCATGCGCCCGGAAAACAGCAGATATTCAGTCTCTTCCCTCTTGCCATTAGCTCCCGAAACAGTGACTCAAATCTATAGTGGCACTTTGAAAATTTTGCACATCCCTGTGGGACAGTATTATCGCACTGTTCATTGTAGATCCAGCTCTTCTGCCTGTAAATAATTAAATCAACATCCAGTACATTCTTTTTCTGCCATCAAAATAGCTTTCTCTTAATTGTTTGGTGGGTTTTTTTTTTAGCTTTTTGAGCTGTCATAAATGCAAAATATTGGTTTCAAAGTCAAAGTTTGACATGAAAAACAGCTTATCACTCCTGGCTGTCCTGGGAATGTCCAGTTCTTGGCATTACCGGAAGAACTGGATGAAGTGGCTGGGGAGTGGTAAGTCTCTGCTTCGCTGCTAAATCCCTGAGGATGCGCCCCGGGATAAGTGGAAATAAATAGATGGTAACTGTCAGTGTCAGCCACTTATAGCACTGCACTTTTCGACAGCAGCAAACTTCACATCTGCCCACCGGTTGGTTACAGTTGCGGTGAAAATAAGTTATTTGTTGTGTTTTGTTTTTTGTTCTGCGGCCCGGTAGTCCAGTGGTTAGCACGTGGGCTTCACAGTGCAGAGATACCGGGTTCGATTCCAGCTCCGGCCTCCCTGTGTGGAGTTTGCATGTTCTCCCCGGGCCTGCGTGGGTTTTGTCCGGGTGCTCCGGTTTCCTCCCACATTACAAAAATATGCTTGGCAGGCTGATTGAACACTCTAAATTGTACCTAGGTGTGAGTGTGAGCGTGGATGGTTGTTCGTCTCTGTGTGCCCTGCGATTGGCTGGCAACCGATTCAGGGTGTCCCCCGCCTACTGCCCGGAGGCAGCTGGGATAGGCTCCGGCACCCCCCGTGACCCTAGTGAGGATCAAGCGGTTCGGAAAATGAATGGATGGATATATATATATATTTTTCCAAGAAAAATAGCACTCTACAGTACACTGCTTTCAAATAGGAACCTTAACAATAATGTGGTTACATTAGAGAATAGAATGTAGTGCAAAAACTATTGTAGGTAGAGGTGTCAAATTTTCGCGTTAATTGCGAATAATTAATTACAGCTGCATTTAGCACGTTATGTTTTTTAATCGCGTTCATCTAACGAATAAAGGCTATCTTATCTTATCTTATCTTAAAATTTTAATCTCTTACTTTATTGTTTCTGTAGGTGGGTGGACTTTTTCTAATATCCATTTTTATGTGTTGGCCTCCTGTGTTCGAGTTGTTGAGGATGGAGAAACAACTGTCAGTCACAGCCTGAAGTGGACATTGATTGGCTGTCATTATGTTTGGTCTTGTTGAGCATAAGATGATTGGCTCACATTGGAGTCGGGCGGGCTAAGCTACCAGTGTGAGGAGAGGGGAAGTGAAAATGGAGGAGCTCTGGAAAGCGACACGGTTCCGGCGGCGTCCGGTGAGCCCCCGTCGGCCCTTGAAAATCCGGGGGAGAAGGTGTAAATCTCCCGCCAGGCCATACCCATATCCGCAGCAGGGCACCAAGGTGAACAGCCTCTGGCATGTTCGAACAAGGTGGGTAAGGGAAGTCGGCAAGTCAGATCCGTAACTTCGGGACAAGGATTGGCTCTAAGGGCTGGGTCGGTCGGGCTGGGGGGCGAACTGGAGCTGGGCACGCGCCGCGGCTGGGGGAACAGCCCACCCGCCCCTCGCCGCCGCCGGAGCCGGGGCACGGAGCCGCGCCCTGGCGGGGGTCAGGCGGGCGCGGCCAAGCAGGCGGTGCGACGAGGCGCGAGCCCCAGCGCGCTGGCCACCCGGCCCCCTTCCCGGCCGCTTCGCCCGCTCCCTGCCGGGCGTCCGTGCCGGTCCCGCGCGAGGGTGTCGGGTTTCGGCGGCGACTCTGGACGGGCGCGGGCCCTTCCCGCGGATCTCTTCTGCTGCGGCGCTCCTTGGGCCTCTCGGGGAGGGGGGGGGGGGCAGGGGCGCTGGCACGGGGTGCGGATCCTCATCGTTTTCGCCTCGGCTGGCACCTAGCAGCTGGCTTAGAACTGGTGCGGACCAGGGGAATCCGACTGTTTAATTAAAACAACGCATCGCGAAGGCTCGCGGCGGGTATTGACGCGATGTGATTTCTGCCCAGTGCTCTGAATGTCAAAGTGAAGAAATTCAACGAAGCGCAGGTAAACGGCGGGAGTAACTATGACTCTCTTAAGGTAGCAACATAAGGGACTTCAAGTGCTGCTAACTAATACGTACGGCTGACATGTCTGCTTGGAAGGGAACAATATCCTTGAGTACCCGGGTCATGAACCCGAAATCGATCTTAGTCTGCATGAACCCGACAGGATCTGGATAATATGGAAGATCAACCAGGGAGTGGCGACCCTGGTGGAGTTGGGTCAGTACAAATACCCCGGTCATGAACCTGAAAGGGATCTTAGTCTGCATGAACCTGAAAGGATCCGGATATGATCTATATATGGTAGATCAGCCGGGGAGTGGCGGACCCTGGCGTAGTTGGGTCGGTTTGGGGTACCGATCCTAACTCGTGGCCAAGATGTCAGTGAGTCGGGTCTCTGGAATGGTGGTAGCGGAAAGATTGATCAATGATGTCAATCCTTGGGTCATTGGGGGGTGACCCGTATATCCAGCTGGGGGAACAGAATATGGGACACCAGTCAGGGAGTGGCGACCCTGGCCAAGTTAGGTCGGATCCGGTGCCGACCTTAACACTGAACTCTGAGACTCAGGTCAACAAAACAGTGGTAGCGGAGAGAGCGATATGGGGAATCCTAGCCCTGCTGACAAAATCAAGCCTGATGACAGAGGACAGAGCGTTATGGGGAGCTCTGATCCTGCTGTAAGGGGAAGCACTTGACCCAAACTAAAACTGGCAATGTTGCGGAAAAGCACCGGTATAGCTGTGGATAGTTAGAGAGTGGGTGGAGAAGGGTCCGAGAAGGCCGGTAAGGGAGGCATCTGGGTGGAACGACCGCGCTCATCTTCTCCGCACGGAGCAGGTGGGCGCGAGAGGGAAGCTTGGAAGCCACGGGTAGCTACCAGGTCGAGGTTCAGTCCTCGAAAAGGCGCGATAGTGGGAGTCTGAGTAGTGAAGGCCAGGAAGCGTTGTGCTCCTTCCCGTCTGACGGGAGAGTATGCGTTCATCCGTTCATCATGTACAGCACTTAGGTGAGCACTCACTCGTCACTATTGATAAAAGTAGAGTGTTGTGCCTAATTTGTAAGGCAGAGAAAAAAAATAGTGTGTTTCCGGTAACGAGACCGGCCGAGAATTTCTATGTCGAAAATGCAGACCGTAAAGTTTTTTTTTTTTAAACAACCCTCTACATTTTTGTGTGAGGGTTTACATCGGTTCAAACTCTCGCAATATTCACGTTGAGCGCGTGCGTCGTTTGCCCTGTCTTCTGTCTACAACATTGAATCATGGCGGCCTCCGCGATCTCCGACGACAGTTTAAACCGCATTTTCTGTGTTGCAGTCGCATGCTCGCACCGTAATGTTAAGAAAATAGCACCCGTTGATGTATTGAAAAAATTCAGCGAACTATTTGATGAACACCACGGGCCGAGTATAAACCATGTGAAAATAGCAGTGTCAATGTGCCAACGGTGAATTCTATGACATTGATGATATGGATATGTCAGTGTTTCAAGTTTTAAATACTTTACCTGACCTAAGATCAATTTGATTTAGATGTATAGAAAAAAAAACACAAGAAACAGTGGCAAAAAGAGAAAGTGTCGACGTATTCGATGTCATAATGAAAGCAGCACGTTCAGAAAAGGAGAACAACAAAGAATTTCAGAAGAAAACTCCAAGGTAGGTTGGTCTACAATATGTAACTAGACAGGTTTTGAGTTCTGAAACAGTGAGAATGTTTTGTTTTATGGTTATTTTGTTGACATTTTTGATGGAAAAAAAAATAAAAAGATGGGAAAAAAACTTTGTCCTACCTACCGACCTATGCTTAAATTTCATGTTACCTGAAACACACTATCCTTTTTGTTTGGCCTCAGGAGTTTGCTGACCACCAAAGCAGCTCAAGTTTAGCCTCCCACATTAATGCAAAGCACCCAGTCGCGAGTGCATTCACAGCTAACTTTAGCAGCGAAAGCATTAGCAATATAGCGAGCTAAACCAAAGCTCTTCGCCAAACTAAACTCAAGGAGAACACTCCGCGTACGAGACATGAAGTCAGCATAGCTGCTGTGTCCTCAGTAGCCTACCAGAAGTGGTTGATGTTTATTGCAGCACTTTATTTTCTCATGATGAACAGTGTTATTTGGGATTAGTCTCAAATACATCAGAAAGTAAATGGCTTGGACTGCATCTGTTCAAGTCTGGTTAAAAACAATAAAATACTTTATAATACCATTTTTTTGTGATGTGAATCTTTTGATCTGCCTCAATGCTCAATAATGTAATGAATTTAAAATGAAAACAGGATTTTTTTTAGATGAGATTAAGATCTTGACTAATTATGATCTGAAATTAATTGATCCAATTAATCTCACTATTTTTTTAATCTCTTGACGGCACTAGTTGTAGAGGCCTATTATGTGATAAATTTGCCCTTTTTTACGTCATAGGGTGATAATGCAATAACTGGCCGACCTAATAAAGGTCCTAAACCTATAACATATAGACCAGCCAATAATGCAATATATTTTTAAAATTAGCCATAATAATGGGATTGGCCTGGATTTTCTTTTAACAGGATAATAATGTAATCACGAGCAAATAACATAATTAAGTCATGAAGTTATCAACCATAAGTTATGACATCTATTACTTTTATTATCTTAAATATAAAAGTTTTATCGCATTTTGTATTTATATTGCACATAATTGAACGGTGTTTGTTTTTTTTTTTCTTTTTTCTTCTTTCTACAATCTTGCTGCTGTAGACTGTAAATTTCCCCAGTGTGGGACAAGTAAAGGATATCTTAATCTTAATCTCATTTAAAATGGCAAATATATTAAATTATGGGCAATTATTATTTGGCATAGTATGGGCAGCCACATTTTTCCCCATTCCATTTAAATCAAATAGAATTGTACTTCACTTAAATAAAAGTAGCCACTTTTATTTAAGTGATTCATTCATCCCCTACAACTTTTCAATGAACCAGCCCCGGTGGTAATCCCTAATCACTAACACTGAACTAAACCTCAATTTATTTAGACTTTTTTGAAATGGTTGCTCATATTTTTCTGTGATTTCATACACTAATTCTATTGACATCAAAGGGTTATTCTCAGTATTCGGGTTCTTCGACCCGTGACAGTAAAGAAATTTGGAAAAATACCAGCACAAGAACAAAAAACATTAATTAATTAATTCATTCATTCATTCATCTTCCTAACCGCTTGATCCTCACTAGGGTCACGGGGGGTGCCGGAGCCTATCCCAGCTGCCTCCGGGCAGTAGGCGGGGGACACCCTGAATCGGTTGCCAGCCAATCGCAGGGCACACAGAGACGAACAACCATCCACGCTCACACTCACACCTAGGTACAATTTAGAGTGTTCAATCAGCCTGCCAAGCATATTTTTGTAATGTGGGAGGAAACCGGAGCACCCGGACAAAACCCACGCAGGCCCGGGGAGAACATGCAAACTCCACACAGGGAGGCCGGAGCTGGAATCGAACCCGGTATCTCTGCACTGTGAAGCCCACGTGCTAACCACTGGACTACCGGGCCGCAGAACAAAAAACAAAACACAACAAATAACTTATTTTCACCGCAACTGTAACCAACCGGTGGGCAGATGTGAAGTTTGCTGCTGTCGAAAAGTGCAGTGCTATAAGTGGCTGACACTGACAGTTACCATCTATTTATTTCCACTTATCCCGGGGCGCATCCTCAGGGATTTAGCAGCGAAGCAGAGACTTACCACTCCCCAGCCACTTCATCCAGTTCTTCCGGTAATGCCAAGAACTGGACATTCCCAGGACAGCCAGGAGTGATAAGCTGTTTTTCATGTCAAACTTTGACTTTGAAACCAATATTTTGCATTTATGACAGCTCAAAAAGCTAAAAAAAAACCCACCAAACAATTAAGAGAAAGCTATTTTGATGGCAGAAAAAGAATGTACTGGATGTTGATTTAATTATTTACAGGCAGAAGAGCTGGATCTACAATGAACAGTGCGATAATACTGTCCCACAGGGATGTGCAAAATTTTCAAAGTGCCACTATAGATTTGAGTCACTGTTTCGGGAGCTAATGGCAAAAGGGAAGAGACTGAATATCTGCTGTTTTCCGGGCGCATGGTTCGATAGCGCCTACCTGAGGGGAGTAGCTGGAAAAGGTGGTGGACAGGGTGTGGGAGGTCCAGTTTTACATGCGCTTGTTGCGGTTTGCAAGGCCTCAAGAGTGGTTAAGGTGGTCCTTATCGCAGTCGAATTTGACCCTTTTTTTGTGCTGGCACCAAACCAGACTCTCATTGGGGAACACAGGACTGATTCGATGACTGCTGTGTTAAACCGTTTCAGCAGCTGCGGTTGTGCTTCCTAAGCAGCCTCAGGAAGTACATCCTCTGCTGGACCCTTTTCAGGATGGAGTTGATTTTGGCCTCCCATTTCATGACCTGAGAGACTGTGATTCCCAGCAATTTGAAGGTCTCGACAGTTGACAGAGGGAAGTTGGATAGTGTGAGGGGCAGCTGTAGTGAAGGATGTTTCCTCATGTCCACAATCATCTCTACAGTCTTGAGCATGTTCAGATCCAGGCTGTCTTGGCTGCACCTGAGTGCCAGCTGCGCCAATTCTTGTTGGTATGCAGAATCGTCACCATCTTTGATGAGGCAGATGACTGTGATGTCGCCTGATAACTGAGTTTGACGGCAGGGTGCAATGAGGGGCAGTCGTTCGTGTAGAGGGAGAAGAGCAGCTGAGTGAAGACGCACGCTCAGGGGATCCCAGTGCTGATGATCTGGGTTGATGATGTTGTCCTTCCCAGCCTCACCTGTTGTGTCCTGCCTGTTAGAAAGCTGAGGATCCACTGGCAGATCGTGAGAGACGCGTTGAGCTGGAGAAGCTTGGAGATGAGGAGTTCCGGGATGATGGTGTTGAACACAGCGATGAAGTCCATAAACAGGATCCTTGCGTGGGTCCTTATGTCATGGAGGTGCTCCAAGATGTAGTGCAGCCCCATGTTGACGGCGTCATCCACTGACCTTTTTTGCCCAGTAGGCAAACTGCTGTCTAGCAGGGGTCTGGTGATGTTCTGAATGTGGTCCAGCACAAGGTGTTCGAAGGACTTCATGACCACAGATGTCAGAACGAAAGGTCATTCAGTTCCGATGTTGGCGGACTGTTTGAAGCAGGGTGGGACATCACACGTGTGAAGAGCAGAGCCAGCTGTTTGGCGCAGGCTTTCAGGCATGAGGGAAACACCCCATCCGGCCCAACAGCCATCTTGATCTTCTGCTGCTTGAGGAGCCGTCTGACATCCTGTGCGTGGATCACGAGAGCAGAGAAATTGGGTCTGGGGTGTGAATGAGGTAGGGGAAGGGCAGGTATGGGAAGTGTAGCTGTCCTTTTCAAATTTGCAGAAAAAACATGTTTAGATCATCAGCCAGTCCCTTATTGTTCACTGTTTGGGGGCACGGTGTGGTCTTCTTTGTAACTGCTTTCAGGCCATTCCACATAGATGCAGAGTCGTTAGCAGTAAACTGTTTTTTCAGCCTCTATAGTTTGTCTTTGCGATGTTAATTTCCCTTGTCAGATGGTATTGGGTGTGTTTGTACAGTGTCCTATCGCCACTTCAAAGGTGGCCTCGGTCGCTTTTTTAAGTTGTCTGAGTTTGGCAGTCATGGCTTATTGTTGCTGAAGGAGTGGTAGGTCTTTGCCAGTACACACGTCCTCACAGAAATTGATTTATGTTGTGACAGTGATTTCTTCCAGGCTGCCAGTTGAAGTTTCAAAAATACCCCAGTCAGTGTAGTTTAAGCATTCTTGTAGTGCCAGCATTGCTTCATTGGTCCACCTCTTCATGGTCTTAACAGCAAGTTTTGCACATTTGAGTTAGTGCCTGTATGTTGGAATTAAGTGTATTAACATGATCAGAGGGCGGCCCGGTAGTCCAGTGGTTAGCACGTCGGCTTCACAGTGCAGAGGTACCGGGTTCGATTCCAGCTCCGGCCTCCCTGTGTGGAGTTTGCATGTTCTCCCCGGGCTTGCGTGGGTTTTCTCCGGGTGCTCCGGTTTCCTCCCACATTCCAAAAACATGCGTGGCAGGCTGATTGAACACTCTAAATTGTCCCTAGGTGTGAGTGTGAGTACGAATGGTTGTTCGTTTCTGTGTGCCCTGCGATTGGCTGGCAACCGATTCAGGGTGTCCCCCGCCTACTGCCCGAAGACAGCTGGGATAGGCTCCAGCACCCCCCGCGACCCTAGTGAGGATCAAGCGGTACGGAAGATGAATGAATGGATGAACATGATCAGACGAGCCCAGCCATGCATGGGCAACAGATCGGTATGAGTCTCAGTGTTGCCTGGACCAGAGTGTTGACTGGTGAAACAATCAATCTGCTGCATATATCTGGGAAGTTGTCCTCTTATAAAAGCACACAAGATGATGAGGAGAGAGTCTGGATGCTTTCGCTCGAGTTCGTTTACTTGGTCAGCCAGCATTTGTAGTGCTGTGTTTGCGTTAGCTTGCAGTGAGTGATAAATACTGGTGAGTATGAAAGAGAACTGTTCTGTTGATGGTGGCGCGGGTACTCGTAGCGGCTCCTCTCTTTCCTGTGGTTGAGAGGAAAGAAATTTCACATAGAGCACATTTGACAATAAACTTGACTTACCTTGACTAATAGCCCACATTACTACAAAAATAGTCTCTTGGAGCTATTTGCGAAACCTAACAGAAAGTACCCAATTTCTTTCAAGTTTAGCGTTTTTTGTGGTCACATTTTAACTCCTCTTCGAGATTTTACAGATTGTTTTGAAACTGTGATTGTTTCATCTAAAGACGTTCAGGATGAAAAATAAAAGCTTTTTTATTTCTAAATGGCGATCACAGACAACTTGTCTTGAAGAATTGATAATTTGGCCAAAAGAAGGCCCACTGTGCAGAGGTGTAGGGTTTGATTGCTGCTCTGGCCTTCCTTTGTGGAGTTTGCATGTTCTCCCTCGTGCCTGCGTGGGTTTTCCCCTGGTTACTCCAGTTTCCTCCCACATTCTAAAAACATGCATGACAGGCTGATTGATAACTCCAAATTGTCCCTAGGTGTGAGTGTGAGCGCAGGTGGTTGTTCGTCTCTGTGTGTCCTGCAATTGGGTGGCAACCAGTTCAGGGTGTTCCCCGACTACTGCCCGAAGACAGCTGGGATAGGCTCCAGCATACCCCGCGACCCTTAAGATAAGCGGATCAGAAAATGGATGGCTGGATGGAAGCCCCACTGTGAGTCACAGGCTAAAGGACTCATTCGTTATCTGAATTTTCCCCTGGATGAAATCTATCAGTCCTGTCTCCCGTATTGATACGGCAAACCAGTTGGGACACAGATAAATTATAATACACATTCACAATAACACTCGCAAACATAACCCTGTTATCACTGCCTTTGTTGGAGCTCAGAAAAATTCCTTGCGAGAAACCTTCATTTATTCATTCCTCCATTCATCCATCCGTTCCATCCATCCATTTTTAACACTGCATATCCCGAAGAGGGTAGCTGCGAGTTGCTTTAGCCTCTGACTTCGGGCCAAAGGCAGACTATACTCTGAACTGGTCGTGAGCCAATCGCAGAGCACACATAGAGACAAAAGACTATTTACACCCACAGCCACACTGTCACTCAGTGGGAAATGACCCCATGCAGCCCACACACAAGTCAGATGAGTGTACCACGACACCATCAGCCATTCATTCATTCATTCATTCATTCATTCATTCATGCATCACCTTGAAACCACTGCAAACCTCTTTACTATAACAATATAGTAGAAATAAATAGAAAATGACGTGATACTCACATGACATGCTGAAGCAAATTCAGGAGACATCATTTCTTTGCTCCTGTCAATCTTTGTAATGCCCCTCTCCCATTGAAGTGTGAACAATTGCCAGTGTTTTTGAAAGTGGCGAAGATTCCTCAGGTTTCGTTCAAGGTTGCAAATGTTCGCCAAACGGTCCCCTGTACTTTTTGTCACAAAGGAATTTTGAACATGTTCAAAAAGAAAAAAAAAAACCCGCTAAAGCTGTTAGTGAACTTCTGGCGACCATTTGTGCCCTTGAGTGTACCCTTACGAGAATGTAACATTCGCTACCTACAAAAACACTGGCACTCATTCGCATCTCAGTGGCATAGAGGCTCAAGATTTGTGTACCACTCATAGAAGCTGGGAAGGAAGACTGGGATCCAAGGGAACAACCTTGCCTGCGATCTGCTTCAGCCCCCTTCGCACATCTTTGCCATCTTTATGATGGAGTTTGTACCCTGTCTTTTGACAGCATCCGATCCCACCTTGAGTACAACTTGAAACGTCTATACCGTTTACCTCTATTGCTGTGGTGCACAATACTGAGAGCTGTTTCCAATATTTTGGTGATCTCAGTTTGCTAGATCATTGCCAATTAGCCATATGGTTTAGTGCAGGGGTGTCCAAACTTTTTGCCAAAAGGGCCAGATTTTATGTGGTAAAATGTCGGGGGGCCAACCTTGGCTGACATTCTTTACATTGAACAACAATATTGTTCAACAAATTTTAGTGAGCCAAATGAGCACATAACACCATCCAGTGTGGGTCCTTGGGCAAGATCCTTCACGCTAATGCCGACCTCATACAATGATGAGAGACAATAAAAACAAATAAGGTCTGCGTCAGGTGCTGGGGAACCACAGCACCTTGATGAAAAATGGGCTACTGGAACAAAGCGAAGATGGATGAGATGCGATAACATGGCTCTGTTGGAATGCTACTACTCAAGCAACCCTAGTCAGAGGGGTTACATGCAGAGAATGTGGGCTAAATGGTTACTTCGAAACCCACAGTCACGGTTGACCACGAAACAACTAGTAGCTCAGTGTTCCAACATCCACAAACGGCAACTGCTGTCACAACTTGAGATTGATGAGGTACAACACAGGTTCCATGGTGAAGGGCCCCAGGCTGCCAGATCAGAGGAGGAGGTCATACAAGAGATTGGGAGGCAAGCCCCAATGAATGCAGATGATGAGATTGGGTGGCCAGCCCCAATGAATGAAATGCTGAGCGAGGCAGCAACTGACCTGAAAGCTTAGATCATGGCGAGAATGAAAGCTGGGCAACCTAGAAACCGATTACAACGGCTATGTGAAGTACCATCTGAAAGTCTCATAGAAAGTGTGAATGCAGCACTGAGGGCGATCCCTACCGTAACGATCACGGAAACCAATGAGCTGATATACGCTTCAGCATCAGTGTTCCTTTGAGATGCTTGGCTATAAGAGCAACCATGGAAGCCATGAGATACGTTACCCACCATGGAAAAAACGATTGGAGGCTAAGATCAAGGCGGCCCGGAAAGATGTGAGTCAATTGACGGCTCCAAGCCTTGTCCAGTCGCCTAAAGCGGTACACGAAAGAGAATGAGGCCAGATGAATATACAGGCTGTTCGCAACACAACCTGCGAAAGTGTACGCTCAGTGGCAGGGTCCTAACAACAGAGCTGACCCACCAAGACTGGAAACTGAAAGGTACTGGAAAGGCATATGGGAGAAGGAGGTTGCACATAACAGCAGTGCACAATGGCTGGTGACCCTGAGAGAGGAGCACAGCAACCTCCCTGAACAGAACCCAGTTACCATAACAGTGGCAGACATTCAGGAAAGAGTCTCAGATATGAAGAACTGGACAGCACCAGGCCCGGACATGGTCCACACCTACTGGCTAAAGAAACTCACAGCACTCCATGAGCGCCTAGCAGTACAAATGAACCAGCTGCTGAGGGATGGGACTCACCCAGAATG
Source organism: Hippocampus zosterae (assembly GCF_025434085.1). Lineage (NCBI taxonomy): Eukaryota > Metazoa > Chordata > Actinopteri > Syngnathiformes > Syngnathidae > Hippocampus > Hippocampus zosterae. The sequence continues at coordinate 2,929,026 of NC_067458.1, forward strand.
GCTAACCGAAGGGCGAACGATCCTGATCATGAAGGATCCCTCGAAGGGTGCAGCCCCATCCAACTATCGGCCAATAACCTGTCTCTCCACAACATGGAAGCTCATGTCAGGCATCATTGCGGCTAAGATAAGTGGACACATGGATCAATACATGAGCGAAGCGCAGAAGGGCATTGGTAGAGATACCAGAGGAGCCAAACATCAGCTCCTGGTTGACAGAACAGTCGCACAAGACTGCAGGTCCCGACATACCAACCTGTGCACAGCCTGCATTGATTACAAGAAAGCCTATGACTCGATGCCACATACATGGATCACTGAATGCTTGGAGTTGTATAAGGTGAACAGGACCCTAAGAGCCTTCGTTGCGAACTCGATGAGGATGTGGAAAACCACACTTGAAGCCAATGGCAAGCCACTTACCCAAGTGTCCATCAAATGTGGCATATACCAAGGTGATGCACTCTCCCCACTGCTGTTCTGCATACGACTGAACCCCCTAAGCCAAGTAATCACCAAGACAGGCTATGGATACCGTCTCAGAAATGGAGCTACAATCAGTCACCTCCTCTACATGGATGACATAAAGCTGTATGCTAAGAGCGAAAGGGACATAGGTTCCCTGATCCACACAACCAGGATCTACAGCAGCGACATCGGGATGTCATTCGAGCTTGAGAAATGTAGTCGGATGGTGACTAAGAGAGGAAAGGTAGTCCGCACTGAAGGGGTCTCACTCCCTGAAGGAACAATAGCAGACATTGAGGACAGCTACAAGTACCTCGGTATACCACAAGCCAATGGCAACCTCGAACTGGCAACAAGGAAAGCGGCTACGGCCAAATACCTCCAGCGAGTGAGGCAAGTCCATAAGAAGCCAGCTCAATGGCAAGAATAAGACAATAAACGGGCAATAAACAGCTATGCCCTGCCAGTGATCAGATACCCTGCAGGAATAATAAGGTGGCCAAAGGAAGAGATTCAGACCACGGACGTTAAGACCCGAAAGCTCCTAACCATGCATGGAGGGTTCCATCCCAAATCCAGCACCCTGAGACTGTACACAAGCCGAAAGGAAGGAGGCCGGGGACTAGTGAGTGTGAGAGCCACTGTCCAGGACGAAACATCCAAGCTCCATGAATACATCAAGGAGAAGGCTCCAACGGATGACATACTCAGAGAATGTCTCAGACAATGGGGAACAGAAGATGAGGCGCTGGAAGAGGGACCATCATGGGAGGACAAGCCCCTACACGGGATGTACCACCGGACCATAACTGAAGTGGCTGATCTCAAGAAGTCCTATCAGTGGCTAGGGAGGGCTGGCCTGAAGGACAGCACAGAGGCACTCATCCTGGCTGCTCAGGAGCAGGCCTTGAGAACCAGAGCCATTGAGGCCGAGATATACCACACCAGACAAGACCCAAGGTGTAGGTTGTGCAAAGAGGCACCTGAGACGATCCAACACATAACTGCAGGGTGTAAGATGCTGGCAGGGAAAGCCTACATGGAACGCCATAACCAGGTGGCTGGCATAGTCTACCAAAACATCTGTGCGGAGTATGGACTGGAAACCCCAAGGTCAAAATGGGAAACACCTCCGAAGGTGGTGGAGAATGACAGCGCGAAGATCCTGTGGGACTTCCAGATCCAGACTGACAAGATGGTAATGGGGAACCAACCAGATATCGTGATCATAGATAAAGGGCAGAGGAAAGCCGTTGTAGTGGATGTAGCAGTCCCAAGTGATAGAAACATCAGGAAGAAGGAACATGAGAAACTCGAGAAATACCAAGGGCTCAGAGAGGAGCTGGAGAGAGCCTGGAAGGTAAAGGTGACAGTCGTGCCTGTGGTGGTCGGAGCACTCGGGGCAGTGACCCCCAAACTAGATGAGTGGTTGCAACAGATCCCGGGAACAACATCGGACATCTCAGTCCAGAAATGTGCAGTGCTGGGAACAGCAAGGACACTGCATGAGGGACGGACACCACCCGAGGGGTGAGATGAGGATTTTTTTTTTTTATATATCGTATTTTCACGACTATTCGACGCACCGTACGGTTGGGCGCACTCTCATTAATGGGTGACATTTCTGTATTTTACACATATACAGACAGCACTGTACCAATGGGCGCAGTTTTACAGTGGTAAAACATACGCCAGCTTAAACATACGGCATGTATGGGCGCACGCTAACACGTTAGCTTGAAGCATACGGTAGCATGCCAAGACATACAGATACAAGCTAAAAACACGTTTTTAAAAAGGCAACGAAAGCAGAACTGAGTTTGGGTGTATTTTATTTAGCCATCGTACAATGTTCTCACGTTTTTCGATCAATCATCACCCAGAAATCCATCAAAGTCCTCATCCTCTGTATCAGAAGCAGAGGACTGCACATCCCAGTTGTCATTGAACGCATCACATGCTAGTGTGAGTTGCTACGCATTGCCGAGCGGAAAGAAGGAGTAGCAACAGCAAAGTCAACATTTCTCTCGTGTGAAGCTTTCCCACATTTGAAAGTAAAGAACAGAGCGAAACATGGTGGCAGCGCGTGTGTGTGTAGAAAGAATTGAACAATTGTGCAAGTACCGTAATCCATCAAAAACGCAGCGTTCCCTCTCGTTGTTGCGTATTGTGGCGTAACTCGGCAAGCGCTGCCTCTCACTCTTTGTAAAGTTGTGTTTGCCACCGATCATCCATTGTTCCCATGCCGTTCGCAACTTTACTTTGAACGCCCGGTTGATGCCAATGTCCAGCAGTTGGAGTTCTTTAGTCAAGCCTCCGGGAATAACGGCAAGCTCAGAGTTCATTTGCTTGACTTGTTTTTTCACCGCTGCTGTGAGATGGGCACGC